>NC_043974.1:28655127-28835127 GCF_902148855.1 Sphaeramia orbicularis
CAAAACACTGGAGGTATGAGCTATCTAGATTCAAATTATAGCAGTGACAGCCACTTATAGCTTATATTTTCTTTCTCCAATTGAAATCCAAAATGATTCCGTAATTTCAATCTCAAGCAAAACAGCCCTGTCAATTCCAAACGTGCAGATTTTTTAGGTTGTGTATCTGTCAGACCTGCCATACAGTAACTGTCTCGGAGCGGTTGTTGTAAAGAATTTGTGTGACATTAATGGAACAAGATTTGCAGTGAAATATTTAGCTGTCAGCAGGATTGATGGAATCATGGCTCTTCTAAATGGTGGACAGATACTCTATGACTCCAATCCCCACCCTTGTTCTCCTCCCTCTTGTTTTCACCCTTGTTGCCTCAATTTCTTGCTTGGTTGCGGTATCTCCATGCTTGGAAAGGGGCATGATTGGCCAATCATCCCTGCATGTTTTATTAACCATCAGTATACCAGGGACCATTTGCCTGAGGCGATGTGCACCCGCCTGCCTTTGGGAAACTTGGCTACGTTCAGCAAAGAAAAGCCACTTTTGGCCGTGGTATATGTGGCTTGAATGACTGCATGATGTGAATGAGAGCTCATTGATGTTGTGCCAGTTCACACATATTGGCAGCACTACTGGGATCTGGATGTTATAGTTCAGGAGACACTCCAGCATCAAACACTGCAACAATAAGCAGAACACGAACACTATATAGTTGTCTCATTTCATCTTTCATTACCAGAACTTATTTCTTTATTTCTCTTTCTTTCCTTTCTCTTCCCAGTGAAAAATGCCTATTATACTCTGCATTTATGCTAAATTATTCCTTAGGATTTTTCATAAAAGAAGCAGAATTTTAGCAGCAGGTGATGGACTGAATGCGATCGGATGTATGCAAGTTCACCGTAATATGCTGTAAAATGTTGAACATTTATCACTTAGCTATTTGAGCAAGTAGCAAGCCACTTTTCTCTCACAGCAGCAAAATAATATGGTGCCAATATGATGGTAATTACAGGCGCTTTGTTCATTTACATCAAAGAAATACAGCCAACTTCATTGTATGTGGAATCAAGGCAGAGAAAATGCAGCAGAGGGGATCTGTGAGGCTGAGAACAGTGAATATAAGCTGGTGGAGAATGCTTATTATGCCAAATGGATTGGGTTTAATCATGTGTAGGTTTAAATGCAGCAGTAGATGAAATTATATTTGTGCTGAATGTAGGTCATTACGAGCTGTGTTTTTACGTAGATGTTTTAAAAAAGTGACTATCACGGGGGATGGTACTGACTATGACAGTCTACAAAGGGCCAGTAGATGGTGGTGTCCTCTCTCATTTGCTGCAAACACTGTCGACATGAATAGGCCTCGTTTTCCCTCCAACACACACACACATAAACTCACTGACTTCTTTTCATCATTTCACTCGGCTGCATCTCACTGGCATCAAACCTCTTTTGAAAACAAGGAGTTATGTTTAATATAATGGTTGGACTTTGCTTCTTTGCATTGCTATACTGTTAAAGACCATTTAGGAGTGTTGCACTGCAGTTTCCTGTTCAGCACATGGTAATTTACATAGTAGTTTACTTTGGATTTTGTTGCCATATGTTCTTATGCAGATGGGTTTTGTTTTGGGCTCAATATCCTCTTAAAAGTAACTCTTTGCTTCTTTTCTTGATAGGATTATTATGTCTTCCTTCCAGCTGCAGCTATTAAGAGATTAGTCATTTGGAGAAATATTCTTCATCAATACTTGTACTGGCCAATTGAGTATTTCTTAAATTAAAAAATACAAGTTTCTCATATTGCAGCTTCACAAAGGCATTATTTTACTGTTTTTTTGTGATATCTATTAGTATACTGAATATATTTGGTAGTTTTAATTTCTGGCAGTTTTAATGTTCATTTTACTTAGACGTTTTGTTTATGTAGCCACTAACTGTTAAAATATTAAGTAAATGAACAGCAACAGTAGTTGTATTCCATTTTTCCATTCATCAGCAGTGTCTCTCAGAGCTATATAATACAGTTCTCGTGTCATGATTACTTGATTAAACCCTACATTAGGAGTGTGAAACACAAATGGATTAAACACATGGTAACTCAAACTGCCACACTACATTAAAATGTAATGACCCGCTGTTGTCTCATTCAGAGCTGTTTGCATATAAGGATGTGTTTAAACTGAATGTGTGCATAGGCTAAGAGAGGCTGTGCATTCTCCTCAGCACCGCGCCTCCCCTCCTCGGTCTCCCCTCCCCTCCCCTCCCTCTCACTCCCTCACTCATATCCACTCCCTCTCATCTTCCCTCCCTTTACTTTGCAGCGAGGCATTCAGTGTGCCTGAAAGAGCGAGGGAGAACTACAAACTGTCAGAGAAGAGCAGAGTTTGCTCTTCCTGCTTTTTCTAGCTTTCACATGTCTCCTCATTTACCAGGAGAGGAAAGGGGCTAAAGAAAGAGAGAGAGAGGTGCTCTGCAGTTTTTCAGCACCTCTGGACTTTACTTCTCTGAGTTTTCTTCTTCTTTTTTTGCCTTTCTCATTGACCTTATGAGATCAGATAGATCTTTAATAGCTTTACACTCTTTAGAAACGTTTCTTTGGTAAAACCTCACCCTTACCCAGACTGGATTTAGGGAGTAAACGGGCGGTAGGCGGGTGCCGGGAGGTGCCCGGCCCCTGCGTGTGGGCTGGCTTAGCACTGGAGTGGGTACAAGGGAACTGGAGCGTGGGGCCAGGTGGTAGCGCTGGTCCTGACGGCGGTGGAGAGGAGGCCGACTCGGGCTCCGGGTTCGGGTCAGGTTATGGTGGCGCCGAGTGGGCCGAGGGTGGAACAATGCTGAGTGCGATCTGGGAGACAGAAGGGCTACAGACGGTGGGCATCGTCATACTGGTGTTTGCTTCGATCAAGCTACTGCACCTTCTGGGGCTCATCAGCTTCTCAGAAGGTAAGACACTGATATAGAGGCAGTAAAAAAGAAGGGGGACACAGAAATGGGCAAATTATAGCTGAAATTAAAAATGCTGATAGATCAGTAGTGTATTGTAGATTGCATTCTCTTAATTAGCAACTCATTTGCCCCTTATTCATCTGGGTTATTCTTTGGTTGAAAGAACTTCATCAAAACAGCCTTGAAGTTTCTTATAACTTAAGAGCTTAATTGAGGTGATCAGTGTAAAGAAATAGCAGCAGGACTGTCTTATTTATGATACGAACAGACAATCTGACATCATCATGTGCAACCAGGAGGAGAAAAATATTGAGAAGGGAAAACAGTGTCAGATAGAGAAGAAAAAAAATAAGTGCAACAAGTGATCATGTAACTAAATTTGACAACTGAGAAGTCAAATGCAACCATGAATTTTAGTGTATGTCACTGTGCACTCGAAGGAAAGACATCATATACCACTGAAGGCACAGACAGAAGTTCACTAAGCACAATATGTGTGAGGCCTAAATAAACTGTTTACTTTGGACCTGCTGCAGTTGTCTCATTAAATAAAGAAGAGCAGCATAGTAAGCAGTTCGAGCTCAGTCCCAGCCCATCCATCACACTACTGTTTAGTAAACACACCTTATCTGCTAATTAGGATAATCAGTCATGAGTCTCCAATACATATTCAGGGAGACTAAAAGTAAATATGTGATAATGTCTATTAGTTGGTAGCTGGAAAAAGATGACCTGACCTTAGAGACGTGTTTGGATGAAGTACAGAGCTGTTAGCATCTGTGGATTGGCTGTGACTGTGTTATTTCAAAGGCACATGGGAGCAATGTTTTCATTTGGGGGAACGGTGAACCTCACGCTCAGGGCAACAGTTTATATGCTTCACCAAACAGCAGCGAGCTCAAACTGCCTTCCCCCCTGCTGCATTTCCAAATGCAGCTGACATAATATTGATTATTCGCCAGGGTGAGATGATACAGACGTCAGTGTTGGCGTGTGGAGTGTTACTTGGCCGCTCATTCAGCCTGGATTCTGCACAGGTGCTTTGTGTTATAATTACAGAATATTAGTGAATGTCTGCTTTCTTCACTTGTGATACTTGACCGTTAGTCGATACAGCCATTGATGTGAAAATGTACAGAGGTGGAAGGTGAATGGAGCCGATAATGAAGTCATTTTAGATCAGGGAAATTGACTTTAAAACAACCGATTACAAAGACCACTTTGATTGGTTTCACATTGGTATTCAGAGCTGTGGTAAAGTCACCTCAAATGCATGTTTTTTGAAGAAGAACACACAATTTCATATGTATTCAGCCTTTTAACGACATGTATTCTTTGTCATGCAAATGCAGGCAAATTAACAATTATTTCCCTAATTAAAGTGTTGATTTTTACTTCAAGTTGTAGTAAAAAAAAAAAAAAAAAGCACAAACATTTCCAAATAATTGGCCAATTAAGGTTTAAAGGTTTTGAAGTCAAGGAAGGATTCACAGAGGCTTTATTAACATAATGATATGTCATCACATTTTTCTATATGGCTGTTCCAGTACCCTGAATCCGACCAGTAACTGATTTCATCATTCAAATAATTTTCATGGATGCTTCTGTGGATTCTCCGTGATCGACTTTTTTCTTTAAGTACCCACAATCCTATGCTGAGCCTTTTAAAAATACAATTAAATGAAAAACAGGCCACTACTTTGTTGCTGCAATATGCATTTAAATATATGCAGGCTGTTATGTTATTAGGCAAATTCATTTTCTCCTTTCAGCACATTTTATGCACAAAGAGTTCACAGTGTTTATACATAAATAAATGGGACATCTAGAGGGAAAAATACAAACAAACAAACAAACAAACAAACAGTTCTTAAATAATAGAAGCAAGAAATATTAAAAGGAAGTAAAGACTTAATGAAAAACGACCTGAAAAAAATGTCATTGAAGACTTAAAATGATTAGAAGAAGGTACAGTTCAGCACTCTGGAATGACACAGCTATAAATCATACAGTGCACTAAGACTTGATTAAGACTAAGCGGGACAAGAGTAAGGTGTATGTTATGGAGTTCAATCAGCGGTACATGAAAAGAGAAGTGTTTTCAAAGATTTCTGCATGTAGGGCAAATCTAAGCTTCATATTCAGTGCAGTAATGCAACTAAATACAGCTTCACTGTTATTAGTACCTTTGGAAATGGGTTCATGAGCAGGAAACTAAATGCCGCTTTCACTGTAAATTTGTAATAATTAACTACATGAAAGCTTTAGTTAGACAGAGGCTGACTTGTCGCCGCCTTCATTTGTATTTTCATTTAAACATGTCAAATAAATATATGGCTTTGAGTTACTGAACCACAAAATTGGTTTTCAATGATGCAACCTGTGCTCTTGTGCTATGCTGTACCTCTGAGATGCAGCAATCGATAGGAAGGACTCTTACCTGGCCTGTGAGGGACTCAACATGGAAAGATCATTACACTGAGCAATAGTTCTAAACCACTCATACTGGACGAAATGACCAAAAATTAAGCCAATGTTGCAGGGAATCACCAATCGATGAACCTAAAAGTCTTATCAGTATCAACATATAGAATGGCACTAACTCAGATCAATAAATTATTTTAATAATTACTTTTATTAACCTGCTAAACGTATCATATTTGATACATGAGTTTTAAACCCCTCTACATGATCAGCGCGATATCATTTTTCTTGAAAAACCTGATGTATACAATTAGATACATGCAATACATGGATAATCCATCAAGGGGAGGAGTTCATTCACCAGAGGCCTTTCCAGTGACACTGCAAGACTGTCAATCAGGAAAGAGGCAGAACTTTGCCAGTTTTGAAAAGGAATTACCAAATTGTTAGACATGTTTGTGTTATATGATGTTTTTGTTTGTTCAAAAATAATATTTGAGCATTGAGACCCAATGTGTCAAATATGATACAAGATTGAAACTCATACATGGAAATTGATATTTGAAAAAAAAAAAAAAAAAAAAAAAAGTTGGGTTGTTCAGAAGGACCAATAAAGGCTCCAGTTTGAAAGAACTGGAATTTTCTGTCAGTGATTTAATGGTTTAGGCTTTACATTGTTAATCAATCACTTATGCATCAATGCGTAAATATTTTCTAAATATCAGAAACTAATGAGATATTTTCCAAAGTTTGCTGTGTCGTCTTACAACTGTCCTGAACAGAAAGGCGTCCTGTAAAGGAGCTGAACCCAACTCTAATTTCCATTCTGTACATGTTAAAATATGATTCCTCACTGTAAATATATATACATAAACACATCTCTACACATCTACCTAGTTATTCATATTTATCTTAACTATTCTCAACTCGTTGTCCTCGTCTCTAGTCAAATGTTTGTTTATATTAGGCCTATGTTTAAGTGTGTTTGGGTTTATGTTAGAGCTGCACAATATATCGTTTGAGCACCATCATCGCGATTCACGTGTGCGCATAAGTCACATTGCAGGTCCTGCACTGTAGGAGGCAATGTGTTCTCATCTAATTTCAAGGGTATGTGACATACACTGCACGCAGCAATCCACCAATCACAAAAGTTCTTAATCAGTGTAGAGTGAGTCACTGGTAACAATATTGAAAAATGAGCAACGAACAAGAGAAAATCACAGTGAATGAGGACTTGGTGCCAAAAAGAAAAGCAACATCAGATATCTGGATTTATTTCAGCTACAAAAATGATGATATTGAAACACATGTTCAGTGTTGATAGTGCCTTAATGCACCTGTTGCCACAGCAAGAGGTGTCACGACTAATTAGTTTGACCATTTACATCAGCACACAGCGACTATTTACTCCTGAGTATTTTTTCATATCACAATATGTATCGCAGGGTTAAAAAAAAAATCATAATGTCAGTTTTTTCCAATATCGTGCAGCCCTAGTTTATGTTGAAGTTGTACATTGTGAGATAAGAAAAAAAATGAAGCCAAATTCCTTATATGTGTTCACATACTTGGCCAATAAATCTGATTCTGAGCTGAACCCATTGTTCTTGCTACATTAGACTGACTGAAGAATTGTATCAGTCACATAAAATGACTTGTTTACATTTTAGCATGTGAATCACATTCTGCAGCTGCCATCTTCTTCAGTAACCAAAGTGTTTTGTTTTTTTTTACTTTTGTTTCCATAAAATCTCAGGGGATGGGGTTGCATTGGCTTAACGCTCATACAGTCAGACGTGTTCACAGCTGGGAGCTGCCCAGTATGATCCCATCTTCTGCCAGCCACCTGAGCAGCTCCACTGGGGCATCGGAGGGGAAAGGTTGTTGCCTATAAGCTTTTGTGAGGTAAATGGCGAGGGAGTTTCTCAGCTGGCCAGAAGAATTGAACTGGCGTCTTTTCAATTGCAAAAGGGAACACACACTGAGGGGCTATATTGTACACTGCTCCACATTTTACTGTAGCATCAGCTGGCAGTAGATAAAGAAGCTTCAAGATCAAGTTGTAGCAGAACTCACTGGGCAAAAAAGGGTGGATCCTATTTGTCCTACAGGGGCTGCATATAGTGTACTACCCCAGACATGGGAAAAATATTCATATAGACAGACAGATAGAACATATGTGTTTCCATGTTGGAGAAACATAACAAGATCATTGCATCAGAGTGTGAACAATCACCAGAGGATTTTACTGTGAATACCAGAGGGGCAGCAAAGCTTGGCAAGCAGCGCATGAGTACTCCGTTTTGGCTTAATTATAAATATAGCAGGACTGATGTCTGCATCTGTCCCGAGGCTAGTTTTACAATTTGACTGCAGCTGGCAACTATGGACTAAACCCGGACAGCAAAATGACATAATGAGCCCTTTTGTTCAAGATTACTGGATGCAGTGCAGTAAAAACCACATGCAAATTTCTGTTTTATTCATGTACATACTGTGATGTTTTTGTCACATATGCACATTTACTTACGCTCACACAATGCAGAGCTATCACTATTTAGTGCTGAGCAAAGCCTCATAGGGTGCAGTCTAATCAGTGTGTCAGGCGGTGATGAATAATTCTGTGCTTCAGCTGCACCCACCAACACCACCCAACAACCCAGTACCCCCTCAGATGCACACACACACACACACACACACACACACACACACACACACACACACACACACACACAGACAGACATTCACAAGTTACCATTAACCAAACAGGGATGGAATGCTGTGTCAATTTGGACCCACCATTTGTTATTAACAGGCGAGAGGACAGAGATTGTCTCCGTGCTGATATCCATCTAACAAGGTTCTTGTGTTCTGTGTCCTTGATAGGGATTTATTGCCTTGAAGTAAAGCGAGTCAGTGTAAGCACTGACCCGGACCAGTTTCGCAGCTGATTGTCTGTTTTCACTTACTGCCAGAGTTGTGTATGCTATAAGGTACTGCTGGTCAACTGATAGGGTACAATTTGGGGAGCGCTATACGTTCAGATTCTCAGTTTGTTGATGAGGGTCAACCTTTGGTCAAGCTTCACTTTGTTGTTCAGGATCAAATAGAAGCTGAGGAAACGTCTCGGATTCGCTGACATGTAATCCCTGACAGGTCAGCGGAGGGACAGAAGGGAAAAAAAAGTGGCAAAAACACTCAGTCAAATGTGCCTGTTTGAGTTTTGATGCAAAATTATAAATGACCTTTCTGCTGTTGTTGGTGGCATTCACTTGTGATCTAGCGGCTCTGACGTGGCTGTCATTAATAATCACATCATGTGCGTATAAAGCTGGACCACGGTATGAGGATTACAGCTCGCCAGTTTTGGAAATGGCCTCTTTATTTCCTGTAAAACTATTTATGGTGTTGTTTAAAATTAGATACTCGTAAAAGATGAGAGACACTGTAAAATATTGAGGCATGTTCTTCATTTTGTTAAGTGCAGAAGTGCAAGTCCAAACACACACACACATACACACACACACACACAAACAGGTTTATGGGTGTAGGATAAGCTGCACTGCATCTTTATAGGATTTTTCTTTTTTATTCTGATCACACATCCATCATCAAAGTTGAGTCAGCAAAACTCTTTAGCATCTTCTCATTATTTCAGATGATGGCTTTTAAGATCTGTCCAGTTAATTTAATTGGCAGAATCCATCTGGAAAATAAATTACTGCTCGAGTAAGTGATCGTGATTTGAAAGATTAAAATCTGTTTCTGGCTGTACAGTAAATATCGTACATTAGAGACCTTTTTGCTGCAGTCATTGTCAGTTCTATTTTCACTGTATTTAAAGGACAACAATCACCTGTTCCAATTACCCTTTCGCTATTTTCCTGGATGCCTACTTACAGAGGTGACATGATTGACTTAACCTTTGCCTCAGCATAAGCAATAGGTCCCTCTTGTGTCTTTAAAGCAAAGAATGGGAGCGTAGAGGAGCTTACTGAGACCGAGAAGAATCTCCTTATTGGTTCGATTCAGGAGTCCAAGGACAAGTATCACTCAAGCAATCAATCCAGATGAAAACATCACCGATAATAAATTCTGAAAGCAGGCGGATGACAGATGCTTCAGAGCCTCGTCGGTTCGGTTATGGACGGCTGCAGAGCTTAAGATTCCCTGTGGAACAAGTAGATGGTATTTAATTAAATGACCTCTGTCCTGCAGCAGTGGAGGGATGGAGCATCAGTGGGACTTTGTTAAGCAGATAATATTAAACCTGAATATGCTTTTTGACTTGGAGGACATTCATTTATTCAGATTTCAGTGACGTAAGCAAAAACTGTGTTTAGCAAGGCAAATTCTGAGGGTCTTATAAAGAGGGAATATTGTGTACTTACTTAACATTGTTGTTAAAGGAAACTCTGTGATAAGATCCTTGAAACTGCATATGGGGTATTTGTTATTCAATCAAGGCTGTGCAACCAATCCACTCTTTCAGCTTGTTCATGACTTTAATTAGCCAACAAAATGAATAATCATGTTGCCAAAAGAATCCAGCAGCAATATTCTCTACAATTAAGCCAAGGACATAGGTTCTCATGCATAATGCAAAAGATTCCAGCCAACATTATAGATAATACAGAGTTCTGGAGTGTTTTTTTTTTTTGTTCTGAATGGATAGAATAGCAGCAGGCTTTGTAGTGCTTTCTCATTACCATCAAATGCACTTAGAATTTTTGTTTTGTGAAGGCTTTTCCACCTTGAATGATGCTTTGGACTTATTCATTCTCAACTTTGTTCGCAGAGTTCATTCATTGCATATACTGATTGAAGATAACATTCCAGATGAGATAAATGTGGTCGAATAGACAGGACTGCAAACTTAATCAGAGGGGTGCACTAATGTAAAGAGAAGTGGGACACTCGAGTGGAAAGTGCTGACTTGTACTTACAGCACTGATCTCATTACAAGTGGATAATGTGGTGTGTGTGTGTGGTCTATCGAAATCACTGCCTTTTGCACAGATAAAACAGGGTACACACTTAAAGATAATCAGGCTGTTTTTGTCCCAATTTTCCCCCTGTCCCGACCCAGGACGGCACACGCCAGATTATTTTATGTCTTATCAGATTATCCTGTGGTCTGAGATGTATTAAGAGTGAATTTGTCCCAATAAACGGCTCTGAATCTGGTCGGGGCCGACAATCGTAAATAATTAACTCGTTCAATATTTACTCCCAAGCAGAGTCCTGCACGGGTCCACTTCTCCAAACCTGCACTCACTCATACCCACGTACATTAGATCCGCAACCTGACCCACGATTAAACACATTGTCTACATAGTAACTCACTTTTAAGGGCTTTATTTTTGGCTAAAATGCTCACCATCATTAAATCTCTAATATGTGCTGCTCAATGACATGTGTGGCCGGATGTAAACAGACGTGAAGCTCACTTCAAAATAAAACAAACCGGATGTGGATCAACCATGGTCAAATTAGACAATCATCATCATTACATGTCCTGCAAATTATTTTTATCCACAAATTTTTTTTTCCCCCTACCGTGCCCTCTACCCACCCGCATTTCGTTTGATTTGTATCTGTACCCACTAAAATTCTTCTTTTTTTGTTTTTTTTACTCATCCCTGCATGTTTTTGTGGGTTACCCGACCCTTTTTTTTTTTGGGGGGGGGGGGGGGGGGGGGGGGGGGGGTACTCTGCCTATACATTTGAGTTAGCTGAAGTGTCATTACTGTGCTCATTTGTAGTTCTTGTAGTAAAGCATAAATAGTCTTTTTGCATTTTTTAAACAGTGTTCATCGCATGTGCGGGGAATACTGCATGAAGGGAATGTAGTCAAGAAGCGGGTTTGTGCAGAACTTCGTACTTTTGTCGCAGCTATTGTCACCTTGGACATCATTTGTCTTTTTACATGTTCTAAAAGTGATGTCAGAAGTCAATAAACAAGATAAAGGACCATCTTGTCATCATTGGAGCCTACATCACACGTGTTAGCTAGAAGAGACTCGATGCAAGGGCAGTAGAGGGGGTCACCCGACTTGATTCAGGACTCTGCTCCCGAGTCATGCTATGTTTCTTCTTCGTTTTTGTTAGATCGCGTTTGATCATGAGAGATTTCTGGCTTGGAGGACTAGATTCTAGATCGGTGGTGGGACAGAATCGTTATGTAAGTGGTGTGTTGACATTATCGGAGCACACCGCACACAGTACGATCAAAACTGTTCAATTTTTGTCTGCATGTGTGGGGTCTGTAGAAATCTCTTCAGATTTAGAAAATCCTTATGTGTGTACCCCGCTTAAAGTTTTAAAGTTTTAAAACATCATTGTGTGTCTTGGAGAATCTTAAGTGATGAAAGTGTTGTACACAAATCACAAGACAGATCACAAACTTAATTGGTTTTATGGAAAGTGGCACGTGTTGTGCAGCATAAATCAGTCTGACACAAAACTGGCTGCACCTTTTCATTACAATAGTAAGTAAAAGTCTCACTGTCATCACATTAATAAGGTAATAACTAAAAAGGTAATCTGCTTTGTGAGCCAATTTCATTTCATTGTTGGCAATTCATAATGAGTTAATCCACAAATCGTATTCTTTTATTTCCCCAGTTTGAATATTGTGTTTGTGTTTTGGCTGAGCCGCTGTTGTGCATAGAGAAAATTAACTTTATGATCTCTCATGCTGTTTGTGTGATATATAAACAGTCAATATCCTGTCTGAATAAAATCCATTAATCCATTAATGCACTTCTCCGATGGAGTGCTATCATGCCAGAGCCAGTTTCTTGTCAGTGACAAGAATATGGATGATTGTCTTGAAAGTGAGTCATAAAGACACTCTGCACTTCAGCTTTCTTTTTTTTCTATCATGAAAGCGCCAAAGTTTGACGCTGAAGTGCGATAAAATTCCTTCGTCTTGTCTTACCAACCTTATAATCTTTCAAATGACTGGAGGAAAAAAGGGCAGGGGGCCTTTTCTGTCCATCCCTTTGCAAGGGTTTGTCCGAGACACACTATTATTGAAACACCTCCAAGTGACAAATGATTGCAATTAAAGGCATAGACTGCTCTTTCCTCTAGATTCCAATAAATGTCTTGGCCCGCTGATGGTCTGTCATTATAGCCAACGTGAGAGCATGCTCTCCTCCATAAAGAATCTTGGCATGGAGTCCCTGGCACTCCAGTCGGTGCAGTCAGTCACGCTCAGTTCAGAACAGCAAAGGACAGCACTTTATTTGACGTCCATTTGAAGTCTGAAAAATTAGCCTCCGAGGGTTGAAGACATGGACATCTCTCGTATTGGAATTAACTTGTAACTGATTACAGCGGCTGTAGATGGCCACGTACATCCTGAAGCAAATTGCACTAATGGCAGAAAGTGGTGTCTAATGTATTATTTTGGTTTGTTAAGATATTTGTTCCGGTTTGGATTTAATTGCTGAGGTAAAAACTTGATGGACAACATGTACACAGCTCAATGGACTTGAAGCACCAAGATTTTCCACAATAACTAAAGTCACATCTTAAAAGATTACAAATGATTGGGGAAATATGGAAAGGACAAAATATAGCTGACCATTTTTGAGGATTGTCTTTTCACAGTTTGAGCAATGAGCAATAGCTTTTGTTCACATGGTAATATATTGATTTCAGGATAAATCAAATTAATCAATGTATTTATTATCTCACCCAGTCCCGTTTCAAATGCAAAACAGTGTGTTTTCATCCAGATCGGCAGGTCTTTATAGTCAGGATAATGCACCAGTTGCCTTTGTTTTCAAGTCAGGTTATGACCCTGCAAAGAGCAAAGTACAAAGTGATGGGTAATGGATTAGCTTGGTTTGTTAATGTCTGTATTCAACTGCTAATCCAAAAGGAATATGTATTCAGTTGTTCAAACACAATATACATCTTGGTTACTTGAAATAAAGGACAAACGTGTCATTTTCTAGGAAAACTAAAGCTAGATCTCAGCTTAACCCTTTATAGGGCACTTGTAGAAATACTCTGAAATTCATAGTTTTAACCCTAGTGTTTTATTGGGGGAACCTAACAAGACTTCATAACTTTTGTGAAATTTTTCAAAATTTTTTATTGTTGTGTAGAAAATCAAGGTTAATGAAGTTATCATTTTTGGTTCCTTACCCATAAATGGTAAAAAAATAAATAAATAAAAAAAATCTAAGTATATATTAAAAAAATGTAAGAAAAACACATGTAATGCGAAAGGAACGTGTATTTTAGAACACTGTAACATCACTTTTAGTACTGATCCAGACACCTGTCCACATCCACATTATCCCTTTGAACATCATTACTTACATTAGTACCATTCCTTCATGGTACCTAACAAAGCAGATACACTCAGTGTTCATGCAGAGGTGGACCTTACAGACCCTGTAGACCACATTGGATCTGAGATTGTTGACTCACTGTCCTCACTGTCACTGTTTTGTAATGTATGTGGAAATTACCAAAAAAAATTACTTGCCCGATAAAGGGTTAAAGATTGCAAATTATAGGGCAAACAAGGAATATACAGCCAAAAAATAAGGTATTCTGTTGCTTATGGACAATTTACAATAATATGAATGAAAATGTTCCTCTATAATGAAAATGAAACATCATATTAACCTCCTAAGACCCACTGTCCATGTTTGTGGACAAGAGTTTCACAACTTCATACAAAAAAAAAGAAAAGAAAACTGTCCACCACAAAGGAAATTCCATAAAAATTTTAAAAACTGCATCTGAAAAAACTGTTGCATCATGATGTTTCCAATATAGGCACTTACTTAACTCTTTCATGCATAGTGGTCACTACAGTGGACAGCTGTTCTCTTGTATATTCATGGATTTTGTTGTTTTAGTTCCATATCAGCA
Organism: Sphaeramia orbicularis; assembly: GCF_902148855.1. Classification (NCBI taxonomy): domain Eukaryota; kingdom Metazoa; phylum Chordata; class Actinopteri; order Kurtiformes; family Apogonidae; genus Sphaeramia; species Sphaeramia orbicularis. Next base: position 28,669,403 of record NC_043974.1, read on the forward strand.
AACACAGTGGACGCTCACACTGCAAAAATCTAAATCTTACCAAGTGTATTTTTCTCATTTCTAGTCCAAATATCTCATCACACCTAAAATAAGACAAAATCACCTAAAGAGGAACTTTTCAGTGAGATATAAGAACTGATTTATAGACAATAGATCTGCAAAATCTTATTTCAAGAAATCTTGCCAAGATAGTTTTCACTTGTTCCATTGGCAGATTTTTTTCCGTGAATTAAGCAAAAAAAATTTACTCTTTAGGTGATTGTGTCTTATTTTGAGTGTGAGATATTTTGACTAGAAATGAGAAAAATACACTTGGTAAGACTTAGATTTTTGCAGTGCATGCACCATCCCATAAACTGCAATTCATACAGTTACTGTAGCTTCGCTGTTCTTGATAAACCTGATCTGCACTAACATGTTTGAGTGAAAATCAATTACTTGTTATTATTATTAAACTGTAATTACTTTTTTTTTTTTTTTGCATATTATCTCCATGAAGTGAGTAATGACTAGTATTAGTGTATGTTCAAATGTGAGAAAACATCAGATTAGCTGCATTAAAAATGTTTTCATTTCGTAGTTTTCACACAATTTATCAGTAAATACATTTCTTGACTTCAAAAATTTAATGCATGGTGTCCAGCTGAGTGGACATTTTTGCTGAAAACATTCAGGAAAAAAATATTGATTAAGGCTCTTATAATTCATGCATGAAAGAGTTAATAAAAAACAAAAAAGGCTTGTACTTTGCTGACATGTCCTGGGTCTTGGGAGGTTAAACTAAGTAAAGTTAATTAAACCCAGCCAGTTTGACTTTTTATCCCAGGCTGTTGGACCCATAATGTGTCCAACTGGATCTGTTTTAATTGGGACTGTGACCCATTCTATGCTTCCAGTTTTCAAGCTGATTGTAATGCCACTTTTCCTGCCAGCAATAAGCAACTGGAGGTGGCTTTATTTAATAACAGCAATGACATATTGCTCTGCCTGCTTCTCATTTTAGAGCTTATTTGTATTTGGCTTCACTAAATGGAAACAAACGGCGGCTGTGCGTCCCCCTCCCTCATCATCTGTGTGATTGATCTGATATAAAATGAGGCGTTCTCATTACACAGTCGAGACTGTGTTTGAATCACTTTTCTTTTATTAACTTAGATGTGCAGATCTAACACTTGTAAAAGCAGAATCGTAATCAGCAGATGTCCGCTGCTGGCAGCTCCGTTATTCTGGATGTCAGCGATAATTTGTAAGGCAGCATTAGAAAATATTTGGTGCCACAAAGGGGAATTCATTACACCTCTGGAAAGGCAATGTCAGCCCCTGCAGAGGCTTTAGATGTTTTATCCTCTGTATTTCATATCTGGAGATACCAGATTTTTATTTACTGGTGCACTTCCATTCGCCGTTTCACAGTTTGATAACAATTGGCATATTTTTGATGGAGAATTACTCCTGTGCTCAGGGTAAGGGGTAGACAGCCAATTACCTCCTCCATTACCCAGGGTGTCACAGGCCTCGCCAGGGAGTTTATCCCAAGGACTCCACCTTCTCCGATCTATAGCTCCACAGCATGCGGTGAGGATTTACTAACCCACAACAGAAGATGCTTTTTCTGCTGTAATTACACTTTGCCTTCCTCTAGAGTCCTAGCGTGTATATATCCAACTTTTCTTTTCTAGTGAAGCATAATTAAAGCTGCATGTTGACAAATCTAATTTATTTCTCGCCTAATTATTTTTTTATTTTATACGTAAGTTTCACCTTCTCATTTGGCTGAAGTGAAGCCTTAACAGACTGTTGTGTTTATTACTTTTAATGTTGAAACTTCCTAAAACAAAAATAGGCAAAAGGATTGTCTGCAGCACACGTTTACGCATTCACTTAAAGTTAACTTGAAGCTGAAATCAGGGGGAAAAAATCCAAACTTTCCTTCCAGCAGCTCTCTCTTCCTTGTCCCAAACAAAGTATGTAAAATAGATGCACCTAAAAAGTAATGCCACTTTTCCTGGAATACAGTAAAAAAAAAAAAAAACAACAACAAGCAACACATAAATATTGAACTAAATATTAGTGTAGGAAGGAAAGCAAAGCACAATGATATTATGTACTGGTACTGTACATATTCAAACATAACTCACAAAAATAGACGTGATGTCTGGCATCTTCTAAATAGACAAATATCAATATATTGTATGTAGTCGATACTAAAATCAAAAGTGGACAAAATTTCTCTTTCACCCTTAAACACTATTCATATTCCTTCCAAGATAAGATCCCATGAGGCACAGCAGAAGGGACCCCTATATCTGACAGTGAATATTAATCACATATCAATCACCTCTACATGTCTGAAAACCCTTACAAGCTGCCAAAACTTCCCATCACAGGTTAGATTTTAAAAGTCTGAACTCTTTAAAAACAGACCTATTTTTAGGCCTAGAAAATTGCATTACCATAATAAAAAGAGTACGGGCGAAGTCAAAGAAAGGTTAACATCTAGTCAAAAAAATCAATTACAATAATCTACACCAAACTTATATTTTTGGGTAGGTAATTACTTAAAATTTCAGGAAAATGTGTTTTGAAATGAGAAAAAATTGTAAAAAAAAAAAAAAAAAAAAAAGAAGTTTTATGAGTGTGAATGTTTGGAAAATTACAGAGTTTTCTGCCATCATTCTGGGTTCATGTTATAAACTCTCAAACTAAATTCATTCCAAATACATTGATATTTGACTATTACATTATTTGTCATATTGTAAACACACAGTGTTTAAAATTAATAAATACATATATCTATGCAAAATACATTTGAATATAATATTATTTGTATGTTGTAAATATTGTAAAAAAAAAAAAAAATGATATTGATAATTAAAATAAAAAATGTTTAATTTGATATTTACTTTTGTTGTCCATCTGTGATGCTGCCATTTTTCAAAACACTTGCTATTTAGGTATAATCAAATATTTTTTTCTTCTAACTAATTATTAAGTTGTAAAAAAGAGGGTTTAAGGTATACACTGAATACATTTTAGGATGAAAATGTCATAGGAACTTCACTTTTGAGAACTTTGTAATTCTTGCAAAAAACAGATGTTAATTTTTTGTCCGTCCGTAACGCAGTAGTTTTTGATTGTTTTTATTTAAAAATATTTGAAACTAAATTTTGCCCTTTGAGTATGTTTAAAATGGCATTTAGACCTTTCTAATTTTGTGTGATATTTGTCTTATGTTAAAGTTATGAATCAAAAAGCAGTGGGCTGTCCATCCTGACGCCCTTGACCTCGCCCATATATCTCTGCAACCACAAAGTATATTTGAATAATTCTGGTGTTATAATAAATGGAACACTTGTGAGATTTGTTCAGATGTGTAAATATTAGTATATATGTTACTGGCTAAAGAGTAAATGAAGATGGCACACAGCACAAATGAAAAGTTTCAGATTTGCCTTAAAAAAAAAAAAAAGCACTTTCAGGATAATTCTCCCTTTGGAATGATCCAGCTGCAGCTCTAAATCTGTACCAAATCATAGCAGAATATGTGAACATTCTCTCCACAAAAGCTGACTCTGATAAAGTGAAGCAAAACAAGAGAGTCCACCGATAGTGGTTGAAATCTTGTTTCCTTTCAGACCATTTTGATTACATTTGGCTGAAAGGTCATGATAATGTTCTCACTAATGTTGCCAAAAAAAAATAAAAAATCATGCACTAAAGTTTTAATACACAGTAAATCAAAAGAGCAGCGTCCTTGCCAAATTGTTATTCTGCTGGGAGATAACTTGTGCCAGTTGCATTAATAAAAATATAGAGGAAGAGGTCAGTTTTATATCACAGTGGGCTTTTATTGGACCACTAATGTTAATGTCAGGAGCTTTATAAGTAAAAATATGGAAAGGAATTATGCAGCAGATGACAACAGAGACGTAATTTAATAAACAATAAATCAAAAGAGCTGCATCCGTCTTGCCAGTTTGGTATTCTGCTGAGAGATAACATGTTCCAGTTGCATGGATAGAGCTATAGAAGAGCGGGTCAGTTTGATATCTCTGTGGCCTTTTATTGGCGACTCACGACAGCATGAATAAAATCCGCCACTGCCAGACGCTGCTCATCTGCTGCCCTTGGGTGTAATTTCAGTTAATTGCTAGTTGCCAAGTGTCTGACACATTTGTCCCTATTTCAGTCAAAAAACAACACAGAGCTGTGGGACTAAAACACTGGAAAGTGCTGTTAAAGTGAGCCTGCTGTTCCTTCACTGACACAGTAAATATTGGCCTTAAAAGTGTAGCTTTAAAGGCAAAATACGCTCCTGTTAGTCGACTCTTGCTGATGGCCAAATATTTAATTTTGCCAACAGGCTTTGCTTTTTCACTTGTGTAATTGGCCATATGACAATGTGACCTTAGGCGAATGTTTCATGTGCACCCTGTAACTGAATCTGAGGTGACCTTTAGAGAGATGAAAGAGTTTACAATCAGAATCCAAAGAGGTATCGACCAGCTAGCATAGCATGTGGCCCGTCATTAGGTTCCCCTCAAGTATTATGCAATTAAACAAGCAGCGTTTCACACTTACACTTGATGAATTTTGAATTTACATGACCTTTTTTGGGATTAATTTTTAACAAAGCAAATGTTGTTCAGTTTAGTTTCGTAGGATTTAGCTGCGAAATGGGAAGTCATCTCCTGGTTTTTACTTTTTTTTACTATCTGTCTACCCCCACCCCCATTCACAGTTTAAATTCAGATTCAAAATAAAATAGTGCAAAAATAAACGGTGAAAATAACTCAAACATTGTTGGCAAACAGAAGCAGAAAGTCATATTATTTAATCCTTCTGTTATTTCCATGACTATAAATGCAATGATTCACCCAGACCAAGAAATCTACAGTACTGTGCAGTACTTGTTTTTGCAGGGTTGAAATTAGGATAAATATTTATTTCTCATTCTCTTTTCTTCAGATGCTACAAGAAAATACAGGAAATATTTGCACAGCCTTAAAAGATGCACCAGAACTGAACTAAATAGGTTGTAAAGGTTCAAGAAAAGCAGCAGCGCAAACTATTAAAAACATCTGATGTATTGAATGAAGGCTGTTATGAAACATAAAAAAAAAAAATCAATGCAATAAATGTCATATTGTTTGAATAAAAGGGTTAACGACATGTGAAGTGCAAAGGGAGGTTACACTAAATACAACCACTTTGGTTTATTGATGTTTTTTCCCCCTTAAACCTTGTATCAGAGACTGAGAGTCATATGTGTGGTCATTAGAACTTTACTAAACACGCAAACGTAATGTTGGCCGAGAACTTTTGCACAGTACTGTACATTAAGTCAAGTCATGTTAATACTGCATTTTATCAAAAGTACCAAAATAAAAGGCCATGTCTTTTGCTTCAAATAGTTATGAAATACAAGACAAAAAGAAGGGGAAAAGGGGAAGCCTTTCAGTTCAATTGAATTCATCTTTGTTCTGTCAAGGAAGTCGTAGAAATCATTGACAAGTTTATTTTTTGCAGTGTAACTTTTTTTTTCCAAAGCAAGAATATAAATCATTCTCTTCATCCACTGTGGAGCCCACAGATGGTTAGCTATACATCTTTTATCTTCCAGGAGACAAATACTAAATAAGAAACTTGTGTTCTTATTCTTAGAAATGAAAACTCGTCTGAGTGAATATGCAAAACGGGGAATCGCTTTAGCAATAACCAGACCTGTCAATTAAATGTTCATGATTTTCTGAGCACCTGTCTAAATACATCCTAAAAAGTATTCTTCTCTGTATAGGAGAGTCACAAGAGTCTGAACCAGTAGAGTTAGACTAAAGTAAAATTCCCAGAATGCATTATGAAAATGAGTTGCCCTGGGGGTGTTGGTTCCCTGTGCTACTACTCTTTCTCTGCAGTTTCATTGTTAAAACAGAGAAGTGTAAACACAGAGCATGTCAGACAGTGGCATTTATAATTGTACATAACCCAGGGCGATGCTTGGTGATGGTACAGTGCTATCATGTGTTGCCTGGGAATAATTCAGCTTGTTGAACTCATGTCTCGCTGAATCACTAACTGTCAGCATAACCAGAGCCTGAGGTCTACAGCTCTGCAAAGTGATAGAGCGCATCTGAACTATAGGAACCAGTCCGAACCATAACCAAGGAGACGCATTAGGATGCACGGAGATGGGATGTCAGCGCTGCCGCATACAATCCGCTCATAGAGACCTTTTGAAGAATCCTTGAAAGTGACTTCAGATTATAATGCACCGCAAGCAATGATTAAATCAAACTGGAGCCCAAGAATTACAATTTCAGATGGAATTTCCATGAGATACTGATTTTGGCTGGAAGCCTGAAAGTGACACTCTGATCTTTTCCAACTTTTACTGTCCATTGCACTGGTCGGTACCTGTTTTGTGGTGCCTGTTTGCATATTTTGGCCTTAAATGGACTCCAGTCGACACAGAGCAGCTGTATGATGAACCTGATATCCTAAGGTTGGTGGTTGACGTTCTGGGAGGCAGAGCAGGCTATATTAGGAGTGAGCTCTGGACGAGATGAGATCGCTGCTGAGTTTGATTCAGGTGTTTGTTTGTCAGTGACAGCAGGATGGTGTGTCCGTGGCAGCAGGAGCTTATTGAAGGAAAGGTACGCCGGGTTTATTGACAGTGAAATCTGGGATTGTACACTGATCAGAGCGGCGATTAAATCACAGTGGTCCTACGCAGGTCTGTCAGTTTAAAGACAGCTTGTTTTATTTGTTAAACTAAAATGTAACGGTGTCTTTGGAGAACGGGTTCAGGAGCAGAAAAATCTCATAACACCGCCCTCACGTTGCCGTATGATGAGCAAAACACCACTTTTTGGAAACAATGACGCCATAGTACCACGTGACCAGAAGACGAAAACCTCATGTACATGCTCAGTGCATTCTTCTGTGATTTTAATGTATTCTACAGCTCTGTCTGTGTCTGTGTACATATAAGTGCGGCATACATATTACACCGTTTTAACCCAGTTTTACCATTTCCACCTGGACGCAGATATTTCTTGAAATGATAAGTGTGTGGATGCAAAACTTTTAGAATCCGCAAAAAAAAAAATACAAGTGTCGTCGGTAACCGGTCCTCTAGCCTTTTCCTGTAACCACATAGGCCCATGGCATGTACGACTGTGGCAGCGGGGTGACAGGTCACCAGTCTACACATGATGGAACAAGGGCGCTGATTGGCTCTGTGGTAATAGACAAATGAGAGAGTTTGTCCCACAGCAGCAGCAGAAGTTACGGAGAAAAGAAATCAGAGCCATACGTCCACACTAAAAAATTTACATGAAACACATAATAAAACTATGCATAAATCACAAAGTTTTGGCTATCTTTGCTTGTGTGCATCAAAACATGCAACTTTATGAGTAACTGCAATAACACAATATGACCTTTGTAGAAAAAAAGAGCAAGAAACCTCTAAAAAAATATAATATGTAAAGTATTAAGTACAGTGAGCCAGACATGATTAGAAATAAACCTGTTACAGGATGACGCAGAATTGGATAAAACAAGTCGTTTTCACCATAAAGGGATCAATTCTGTAATATGACCAGGCCACAATACATTATCCTGCTGAAGAAATCAATAATTTGACACAAAATATTGATGGAGAAATTATTTGATCGATTATGAAAATTATTTTATTGCATCAGCAAAATAAAATAATCCATAAACCCATTAGCAGTTGGAGCTGCATATAAGTTGTATAGCAACTGTAACTGTAGTCTGCATAATTTAGAATCCACTTGATATGGTAAATGCACTTGAAATGCAGTTTCTTAAAGGGTTAAATAATTATTCTGACTACAGAGGAATCTGTAGTTTTTGTACCTCATCAATAAAACAGGCTTGGCTCATGCATTCATTTCCAGGTAATTTATTTATACTCTGTACTGTAGGCCAAATCTGCTATAGATCATCACAAACATGACTAATACATCTTTATCCTGACATTTATTCTGAAATGTATTGTGATAATTGACCATAAATTATGAACATTTGAATCATGATAATATTTAGAGTCAACTGGAATGGGGAAGTCCTACACGCAGCAGGTGTGATGTCTTCCAGTATTTTAATCTTTTGACAACAGGCTATTTCTTTTTCCTTACTCACTACGTCACTGTCTTTTTTTCCCCCTCATCACTAAAGTGTGTCACTTGTGTCATGGAAAAATGTGCTGGGAGGGTAATGTTTTCAAAACAAAAGAAAAACTACGCTTACGCTTTTGTATTATTTAAAGGGGTTTTCACATTACACTAGTCAAAAAGCATTAAGTGAAACCTAGAGAGGTCACTCAATTAATTATGCCGAGCTGGCCACCGAGTGTGAACCAACCACTTCAGTCCACTAATGAAGGCTCACATCTTGGGTGCTGCTGCCCGTAACACTATCATGTAAACTGTCAGAAGATAAGTTGTGCTCGCTTTGGGGCTTGGCCTACTTTTGTGAGCCCTGCCTCCCTGGCGCCGGGGTGCTAAAGGGATGGAGGAGCTGGAGCTAAATTTTAAAATTTAAGACCTCATCTTAGACACCCACACACATGGTCTTCGTTGTGAATACACTCAGAAGGCGCTCGATAGAAGAAAGGGTCCAATCCAGCCCACGGGATGAATTAGTGAAATACAAAAATTACACTGAAGATACTAACAATCAAGGATGTTAAAAGAATTTTAGGTCAATTCGATCTAAAGTGGGTCAGACCAGTAAAATACTATCATAATAAACTATAAATAATGAAAACCACAAATTTTTCTGTTTGTTTAGTGTAAACAAAGTAAAATTACACAAAAGTTTTTACATTTACACACTAGCCTTTTACAAAAAAATGTGAACAAATATGAACAAACTGAAATGTCGTAAGAGACTTAAGTGTAATTGTACCAGTATTCTGTCTGTTACTAATGTTTTGTGTATTTGTAGATCCACTGTGATCTATAAGTTGTAATGAACATGTAAAAATGAGAAACTGAGGCTAAATAATGGCATAAATTGTTAAAACTGCACTTTTTTTTCTTTGTAAACTTCATTTTTTTTCATGGTTGTTCTTGTTTTTCACATTTTTTTAAAGGATAGTTCATAGATGTAAACATTTTTTATTATATATTTTACTTTTTTCACTCTAAAACATAGAAGTTAGACATACAAAGTTTGGAATTGACATTATTTATATATTACTATTATTTATTATTTATTTATTTATTTTGTTATTATCTTAATGATCCGACCCACTGTATGTGGCCCCTGAACTAACATGAATTTGAGATGTAAACTATTGGTTCTGATCAATACTGTGACAGATTGAAAACATATCTTGGGCAACTTCACACAGATTTCAGTTTTCCCATCATAGACCCGTTTAATGCTTTTAAAGTGAAGATGGAGATGTTACACAGACTGTATTAAACTCATCTACCCCATGTGGTCCAAGGGGCCTTTATTACCTCTGTGCAGCCCCCACTGTATGTATACAATAACCCACAACAAAGAAGCAGCAAGCTCAGCAGCGCCGTTCATCAAACTGCATGCTTCAGCACAGGAGTTGACCGAAGATTTATTGATTGCAAGCAAGCACCATTGTTGACTGAAATATTTGAGTTTGTGTATAATATAGATTCATCAAATATTTCAAATCCCTTCTTTTTCGGTTCATGGAGTATATTGATTTAAAGCTAGTGAGGTTTTACCCTCTAGCTTGACTTTACCCAGAGATAAATGACTCCTGAATAGCAAACCTTGAGGGAGTGTAGCAGCTTTTGCCATGATTGATCATTTCAAGCTCATTCCCAGGCATAACAGCCTCATGCTCATTTTTCAGAGTTTATGGCGTAAGTATCTCCCCAGCTTTGTCGCTTCACTGATGAGGAAGATACTGTGAAGTAGACCGTTTTATGGTTATAGTCTACAAAGCTAGTTACACGTTGTCCTGTGGTATTTACATTTTGCTGAGGTATTCTTTGTTTACAACACTCTGAGGGTACTCAATCTTACACTGTTGTATTACTTCAGGGCAAAAAGGCTGCTTTGTTACTCGGGGGTGGCTGTGAATTACATTTCTGATAAGCTGTAAAGTCAGCGACAACCTGCTTTTAGCTCGTAGCAAACTGCATCTCGAAGGTTTTTCTTTCCAGGAAGGCAAAAGTGTGGCATGACCTTATGTGTGTGCACGTGAAACTCAAGCGGTGACGTGTTTAGACTCTGCTGAGTCGTCTGTGTTTGTTTGATATACTGAGATCTTAAGGGCAACAACACTGACTCAATATTTGTAAGTATTGGCTGAAAAGTGATGGAGTAGCGGTGGAAAGTCAGAAACTGAGGGAATTATATTTAGACAAGTGTGAATTTAAGATGCTTCATGCTTTATACTTGTGGTCCACCAATTTTCTGAGGCAGATATTACACAACATTGATCCTCTATATTTATTAGACATCTTTAGACGCTAAATTCTTCTTTGTAAATGTTCCCCTGCAGATTCTGTCCTTGGATGATTGCATTTGGGGCCGATACTTGCTAGGTATAAAGGGATGAGGACCCATCCCATCCCATTGTGTCCAATCAGATACTAACTTTGGGAAAAAAAAAAAAGTATCACAGCCAATGGTCAGAGACAAGTAATCCTTTAACCCTGACTGACTTATGTATTATTTACACATATGATAATTGGGCAAAGTCAAGGGAAGGTTAACATCTGGTCAAAAAAGTTTAATTACAATAATCTACACCAAACTTATATTTTTGGGTAGGTAATTACTTATATTTTCAGGAAAATGTCTTTTGAAATGAGAAAAAAAATTGTTAAAAAAAAAAAAAATTTTGAGAAGATTTATGAGTGTGCCGTCATTCTGGGTTCATTTTATAAACTCTCATAAATAAACTAAATTTATTCCAAATACATTGATATTTGACATTTATATTATTTATGCTTTATTCTGAACAGAGTTTTTAAAATTAATAAATGCATATATCTATGAAAAATACATTTGAATATAATATTTGTTAATATTTGTATGTTGTAAATATTGTAAAAAAAAAAAAAAAAAAAAGTATATGATATTGATGATTAAAATAAAAAATGTTTAATTTGATATTTACATTTGTTGTCCATCTGTGACACTGCCATTTCTCAAAACTCTTGCTATTTAGGTATGATCAAATATTTTTTTCCTTAACCAATTATTAGGTTGTAAAATAAAGGGTTTAAGGTATACATTGAATACGTTTTAGGATGAAAATGTCAGAGGAACTTCACTTTGAGAACTTTGTAATTCTTACAAAAAATAGACATTAATTTTTTGTCCATCTGTGACGCAGTAGTTTTTGATATTTTTCATTTAAAAATATTTGAAACTAAATTTTACCCTTTCAGTATGTTTAAGATGGCATTTAGACCTTTCCAATTATGTGTAATATTTGTCTTAAACTAGTCTGGTTCAAAAGTTATGAATCAAAAAGTAGTGGGCTGTTCATCTATGACGCCCTTGACCTCACCTAATTGTCAATTTAAAAGATGATTTTATGAAGTTGAAGTCAAGAAAGTCTTATGTCTTAAAGTCTTTAAACTTATGAACTGTAAAACTGCATAAATAGACGACACACCCTCAATTTCGTTGTACTTGTACAATGACAATAACGAGATTCTGATTCAAAAGGTGTGGAGGTCATGTCAACTAACTGTCTCTTTCCATGATCTGTTCAGAGTCACAGAAGACGTCTCTGTAGTTCGAACATGACCAGACATGTGGTTATTTTAGCTTCTTCTGATACTTTGACACCTCACTCTCAAAGATCGTGATGAAATGTGCCAAAGCAGCGACTGCTTTGGTGTTGGTTGTGTTAACATGTCTGACAAGAGTGCAAGTCCATTGAACTGTTCAATGCAAAACCAGATGTTTCTTTACTGTTTTTGACATTAACCATGACTTTCTTGGCTTGTAAAATCATCTTTTGAATTCACGTGATTATCATATGTGTGAATGATGACACAATTCAGACCAGATTGGATAATTACACTGGTCTACAAGGAAAATGCTTCCAGAATAAAAGTAATGAAATTTTACCACATGAGAGTCACTGATAAAGAAAAATCAAGTAAAAAATGCTGGTTGGCTGAACTTTCCAAGATACAGCCTTGGGTCAAAATGTGAAATTCAAGAATTTACGAGAGAATGGGTTTGACTGAAAAGGAATATTTGTCTCAGAGCTACAAGATCTACTTCAAAACACTGTCTGCACATTAGAATACATTCACTTTACAGGTTCTATTTAGTGGGAGATTTATAAAACTATTATATAAACGTACATAAACCAATATATGTGTAATAACACTTTATCATATACCTTGAAAACATCGGCAAACCGGCACTTTTGTCATTTATTTCCAATTAATCTTATTAAAATACGTAACATTTAGCACATTTAATTTCTGAAGCAAATCATTTCTAAAAATTGTAGACCAGTGTTATTTGTCTCATGTCAATAATATTTTTTCAGAAGTTCGTTTTCAATGGATTCAAGCGCTTTATTGTCATGCATATAGTAAAGAAACAGGTTTCTCTGTACAATAAAAATCTTATTTTGCCGTCCACAATGAATGCCAAGAGAATTTAAGATAAGTATAACAATTTAAATACAGTAATTTAACTAGGAAATTGAAACGACTAAAACAGAGTGGCATTTAAAAATGTCATGCAAAAGAAAATGAGCATAAAAATAGAAAAAACATAAACTATTACTAAGAGAAAAATATATATTTACATAAATGTGCAATATCTGGGTAATTGTGCAAACTGTCAGAGGTTTAGATGGCATAAAACATGTGCTAGGTCCCATGGAGTAGGACTTTTGCTCTTTATATTGTGGAAAATGGTTTGTTTTTCAGTATTTAAACAGTTAAAATACCAGGGTATAATCACCATATCAGCTGGTAATGAAACTAAATGTGAATAATTGCAGCAATAATAAATAGATGAGGATCTTACATACGAGCTATATAAAGAGTTTACAAAATAAGATCTCGGCAGGACGTTTGCTTTTATATAATTTATTGTAGTAAAGTAAAATATGTGAGCTCTTCATCCACCACTGCACTATACCAGCAAAGTAATCACCTTTGACCTTTTGTGGGTAAGTGCATCAGAGCACAGCATGAACCACTCTCTACATTATCAGGCACACAGTCAAACGTCGGATCCATTTTGTCAGTAAATTCAAAGGGCAAACATTAATCAGACAGCCATGACTGCATGCTCTTTTCCTGCCTGATTAAGCACTGTGTCACTCATGCTCAGCGTTCTTCCACTTTAGAGATCAGTTTTTTAGTGCAGTCATGTTGGCTCAGCCTTCCATCAGCAGTCACATTTCCAGTCCTGTTTGTGAGAAACTCGTGCCGATAAGACTTTTCTCATCTGATTCAGTCCAAATATTTGCACAACTCAAATTCGCTCATCGTTCACACGTTAAAGAATAACCCGGCGCCGAAGCCCACCACATTGTCCCCGAGTTCCGAAGTAGAAAAGATGTCTGTGTGGTACAGCGATGCCTCCAAATAAAGCCAGCTTGCTGTCAAGACCAATATGTCTTGGTAACAAAAGCAACATCTGTCTAGTTCAACCTTAGTGAGGACACTCAGACGTTTCCTTTCCACTCAGGGAGGAAAGTGTGTGTCAGGCAGGTAACAAGAACAGATGAAAGCTCCACATCCTCCACATCCCAAAGTTATTGTGTCATTACGGAGGGCAGTACGAACTGGCCTTTTTGAGCTGAGAAGTTTGTTTGCACCAGAATGTTTGTTTTTCAGTCGTTTTTTTTTTTTTGCATTGCTTTGAGCCAAAGCTAAGCCTGGAGGTTTTAAACCATCTGCTCTGCTCTGTGCACCAGGGTTGTCTGGCAAGTTATTTCTGGCAAAGTTTTCATGTTTAACTCAGTATCAAACAACTGACGGCAACTGATGGTTATTTTTTTTATCACTGCCAAATCTGTTGATTCATTGATGAATTCTCACTTTATATGACGCATTATGTAACTTTAGACTTCTGCAGTGCATCGACTTTAGATGAGCAGGAGAAGTACAGCACATATTCGCATTTGACAAGCTGAATCCTGCAGCATCTTCTATGTCCAATTAGGGATGTAACAATTAACTGCGTTAAAATTGCAGACAGTTAGTATTATCATTTCATATCTAATTATCATGATAACCGTGTTTGATTACTGCACTTTTAGGGGAAAAAACACCTATGTAAAGCAATCCTTTTATGCCAAATATCTGAGTATAGTTTTAATTTATTACAATTTTGATTTTATATACCTAATAGTTGGAACCAATATTCACTTTTAAAGTCTTTGAAAAGGTTCGTTAAGCATCTTTGTGTTATTTATGCAATAAAGTATATACATTTTTCAAATCGGATTTTATATTTTTTTGTGTTTTCTGGCTTTTTATGTTTATATAGTAGGTTAAAGTGAAAAATAATAGACAGATGATATAGATGAATTTGTGCTGAAAAAAAAGATACCAAACATGGGTATAGTAAACATTTGTTTATATAGTATATAAAGGCAAAATCAAAAGTACTGAAAAAAAATAGGCTCAGACCACTAAGGGTTAATACTTGAATGTTTCTGCCAAAAGAAGGTACATTGTGCCAATTATTTTATTTATTTATTTATTTTTAAATACAGCTTGGTTAAGTTATTTCAGTGTGTGTGTGTAAGTACTTTTTGAACATTTTGAGCACAATTTCAGTAATGACCGTGATAATTTTGGTCACAATAACCGTGATATGACATTTTCATATCGTTACATCCCTATGTCCAATACATATTAACATTATTTCTTTCAATTAACCGATCAATCAGTTGCCCAAGATAAGTCATGATTTTTGCTTCTATTTATTGATGTACAGTTGCGCAAAAAATTATTAGACCATCAAAAATCATCAAAAACAATGGTTATGCAATCAAATACTAATTCTTATGGCAAGGGGTATTGATTTTGGTTTGGTTTGTTTGTTAACACTCTAGCAGCAAAACAGTTGGAGGAATTCATAACAGAGTGGGTTTATAGATTGCCAGTGACCCAGAATAGAAATGATTACATTTTAGGAACAGTAGGTCAAAGTTTAAAAAATTTATGAATTTTTTAAATCTTTTTTTCCCCCATTTTCTTATAATGGGCAAAATTTCAAATGTCTGTAGCTGCAAAACTGTCACTTGAATTCATACCAAATCGGGTTTATAGATTGTCAGTGACCCAGAATAGATGCTATTACATTTTGGGAAAGGTAGGTCAAAGTTATTAATTTTTTTTTTTTTATAGAGGCAATTGATATGCTGACATCAGCTGGATCCATGCCAAAATAAATTACAATATGTGCAACGGGTGGGGTTTGTTGTGCCTGGCGCCACTTGTTCTAAATGATTTTATGATCATTTTCAGTCATTAATTTTACTATTTGACAGCAGAAATTCTTTATATTAGCCCCTTTAATGAGTTCTACTAGTGTTGTCAGGTAGTAATAATCTGACCACTCCTGTAAAATTGTTCACTCGTTACGCATTTTCAACTTTTTTCCTCCCTTCGTACTGTTTTAACATGTAACAATACTTGTACACATAGCTATTTTTCTACCAGACCTCTCTGATTTTACTGGACCATGTTGCAGATTTATGACACAATTTTCTCAGCCTCTGTTCAATGATGTAATTGTGACCGCTGCATCCCTTTACAGTCCAGGTTTATAAAGGCTTCTTACAATTCCCATCAGCCGTGTTGCTCGGTTATAAACACGCCGTGAGCTCCACTTGTGCTCTTATTTCAACTTGCGATCGCAGGCATGAAATTAAATGTTGGCATCGATGAAAAATGCTTTGCACCAACGGCTCGTCTTAACCCCCACTGCTGCCATTGAACCTCATAATAAAATTTTCAGAACAGCCCGGAGCAGGAGGGGAAATGGGCTTGTGCAAAACCCAGGGCGATGCTGCATATGACGTATAGTAAAAGTTGTTTCTGTGTGTGTTGGACAGACCACTTCAATGTAAGCCATATGTCACACTGTCTGGTGAGGAATACACATTTGTTAACTAACATGGTTGGCTGTGTGTGAAAAGAGTCAACACCTAATGACAGACTGACAAGCTCTGGTGAGGTTACCGGGTCCATATCATATTCAGTCTTTTACACTGATGACCTACAGAGTTCTTAATAAATAATGAAACCCACTGAACTAGTTGTTGGTGACTTGAAGAGGGGCCATATTTAGGCAGCCTTCAACCTGTGGTGTACTTCCATAAGGTTGACATTTAACAACACACAGAAAAGCTAAACTCGTCTTGCAGTTATTTATATGTACTATGTAATTATGTTTGGTAGTTTGGACAAATGAGAGACTGAATAACTGCAGAACTACCCTTAGAAATGTTGTTTGGTTGACTAAAACGTCTTTAACAAGTGGTGCCAGGCACAATAAACCCCGCCCCTCGCATGTATTGTAGCTTATTCTGGCATCAGTCCAGCTGATGTCATCATGTCTATGCATGTGCTGATGTCAGCATATCAATTGCCTCTATATATGTGCTGAGTTAGAAGTAAATTGAAACAAATTTGATGTTTGTAGAGACATTTGAAATTTCGCCCATTGTAAGTAAATGGGGAAAAAAAATAAGATTTAAAAAATTCATTACAAATTTAAACTTTGACCTACTGCTCCCAACATGTAATGACATCCATTGTGCGTCACTGGTAATCTATAAACCAAATTTGGTATGAATTCAACCAATACTTCTGTTGCTATAGAAATTTGAAACCCAACAAATTTCACCCCATTTAAGTAAATAGGGAAAAAAAAGATTTCAAAAATTCATAGAAAATTGAAACTTTGACCTACCTTTCCCAAAATGTGATGGGATCTATTCTAGGTCAGTGGCAATGTATAACCCAAATTTGGTATGAATTCAACTAATAGTTTTGCTGCTAGAATGTTAACAATTGAAGAAACAAACAGACCGAACCAAAAACAAAACCCCTTGCCTCCCCTTTTTAGGGGCGGAGTAAAAATACTAACAACTGCTTTGTGAGATTATATTTAAATCAAAAATATACATGCGAAATGAAATAATACAAAAAAGTCAGATGCCAGTGTCATAGAAATCTGGCTTGGTAAGAGTGTAAATTGAATACTAAGACTTTGGATTGTTTTTTGTGTGGTTTCTTCTTGCGAAAAGGTCAGATAGACAGAGTGCAACGCAATCTGTAAAGTTTTTGACAAAGATGTAAGAATGTCGTGTTTTTAGGAGTCCTGACAGAGAAAGTAATGCATGAGAAGGTACAATAAATAAAACTGACACGTCAATTCATGTCAAGGTCTGGGACACAGATAGAGAAAACATTGTGTGAGACAAAGGAATATTTTACAAGACCAAGAGAAACGACTTAAATATCATTTTCAATTACTCCAGCAAAAAGGCTATTCATCTAAGTCTATTGCAAACATAAGGGCAAGGGTGATTTTCCTGATGCTCTGTTTAAATTCTGTTGTGTGAGAACACTGAGTAATGTCTGCCCTTTTACTTGTGCACTACATAAATGTCAACAGAGTGGTGATGGGTGCTGTACTGTCAGGAATAAAGAAAAAGGTAGTCGTAGTGAAAAAAAAAGATTTATTTAATGCAGCTATGCTTTTTGTAGTATGAAGTTTCAGTATCAAAAACACGATAACGGATCACAGCAAAATGTTCTTCAACTACTAATCCAACCATTCCACAAAATCTGCTTATTTCATCAGAATGACTGTGAATAAAATCTGCTAAAAACAGTGGACGTAAAGCAGTACTAGTGTTTGGTACAGCTTTGCACATATGTGCTCCATACAGTGTTGTTGTTCTAAGAAATCTGAAGGCCCTATGTCTATATGAACCCTCCCTTCCCTCCTGCATGTCCATTCTACCCGAATGTACAGAAGCCGCCAGTTGCCTAGGTAACTGTAAGACCTGATGCTGTATTTCCCAGGTTACCCTCAGATTGTCCACAAGCGCGGAGTGAGAGCTCGACTCATGAGGCTTTTTCCATGCTCCACAGCCAAAAAGCCATCCTCCAGTAATCAAAGCAAGTGGCTCTTTCAAGGCACTCTGCCTTTTGTCTCTTTGTGATGACTTTTTTTTTTTGTTTTTTTTTCCATTGTCCAAGATGCTTTTTTTCTTTTCTGGGTATTGTTTGGGTATGGGGGCTTGCATATGTTAAGGGTTTTTAGTTGAGCTGGAGTGTAGCTACAGCATTCATGTTTGCAATTTCTCTTTCATGCAAAATATAAAGTTTTTGCAGTTGAAGGAGTGAAAGGATATGATATTGAACCACAATTAGACATTTTTAAGCTATTTTTTCCATAATTGCTGTTAACAAGAAATGTGTTTGCATTTTGTGGAATATGATCATCATGCTCATGTAGACAACACATGGTTAAACATGACTTTATTAATTACACAGATGGAAATGTCTGACCTTTGGACTTTAACATTGTTGTTTAATAATTACCCCGCCCCCCGAAGGGGAGGCAAGGGGTATTGTTTTGGTTCAGTTTGCTTGTTCGTTTGTTTGTTTGTCAACACTCTAGCAGCCAAACAATTGGAGGAATTCATACCAAATTGGATTACAGATTGCCAGGGACCCAGAATAGATCTGATTACATTTTGGTAACAGCAGATCAAAGTTAAAATTTTCTATGAATTTTTGAAATCTTTTTTTTTTCCCCCCATTTTCTTATAATGGGTGAAATTTCAATTGTCTCTAGCAGCAAAACAATTGGGTGAATTCATTCCAAATTGGGTTTATAGATTGCCAGTAACCCAGAATAGATGTGATTACATTTTGGGAAAAGTAGGTCAAAGTTCAAATTTTATATGAATTTTTTATATCTTTTTTTCTCCCATTTACTTATAATGGATGAAATTTCAAATGTCGAGAAAAACATCAATTTTGTTTCAATTTTCTTCAAGCTTGGCACATATATAGAGGCAAATGATATGCTGACATCAGCACACGCATAGGCATGATGACATCAGCTGGATCGATGCCAAAATAAACTACAATACATGCGAGGGGTGGGGTTTGTTGTGCCTGGCACCACTTGTTTGTTTTATTTTTCCGTGCATTCATACCACCTGTGAACACAAGCCTAGTTCCACCACAGTAGGTTAATCGTTGTCTATTAGAAGATGTGGCCTTTTGGCTCCAGGCCACAGTTAGACCTCTCGAAGCTAATGAGGCATTTAGACACTGTATCGCGCTTCAGGTATATGAGAGGCAATACGCCAGCAAGGCAAGTCTAACACCGCTGCAAGGCCAGTGTGACAGGGCACAGACAGCATCTGCCATCATTACAGGCCCATTAAAGAACTTCACGGGGTTCACCCTTCATGAAGAAGGACTTTGTTCTGAGGTCTCAATAGCACTAATTACCTCTGCTGCAAGAAAAGAGGAGGGTATTTAGATTTGTATTGGATTTTTTTTTTAAGTAATATTTGCACTGAGGTAAAAAAGGGTTGCAAATTGATTCACTTGAATGGATTCATTGTTTTGAAGAAGCAGACAATGAAGCTGTAGCTGTTTGCGGCCAAAAAGGTGTTATTTTAACAAAAAAGGCCAATTTCACAAAGCTAGACCTTGGCTAAGGCTCTAAATAAGATGCGGCATTCACAAAGATGTCTAAATGTATCTACTGCACAAAGCTGTTAAACTGTAGAGTGTCTTAAGTCGAGGTAATCTGCATTGATTTCAGTGTAATTAGACTTTTTCAGTCATTGCAGATCATGGCACTAGTCAGACCAGCTCACTCCGTCAACATACAATTAAACAGATATTTTCTTGGCAAAATTCAGACATGTTTTGAAGTAATCTTGAACAAATAATATCACCCTAAGGAGAATGGTCTATAAAAACTCTTTAGGCTCAAAATAGATGACACTTATATTTCCAGCAGTTATTATGCCTTCTTAAAACATTTTGTCTCTTCATTTCTCGCTCCACAAAACCATTAAACCACAAACCACAAATTAATAACCCACATTTTGTTTTTTTTGTCTGATGGTGCCTCTGGTTAATATATCTGCAAACACTGGCCTTTGTTTTAAGTTACTCTGGGGCTCAAAATAAGCCTGTTTTTGTGAAACTATCCAGCAGCTGCTACAACCAAAAGCATCTACTGATCTAAAATGTTTCATAATTCAGGTAAAATGCAGTTTCTCAGCTTTGCATTGGTCTTTTTTTGGACATTCAGAGGCTCCATAGTGAACATGGAAAGACTGACATCTTCTGTAACATTGATTCACCAGTGAAACACATGGAGTTTAATAAATGACAGTGGGTGTAGACACCTGTTTTTCTGTTCAGGTAATGACTTTTTCTAAGAGTCACATTTGCTTCAGTTTTGTCTGAGCTGTTATGAAGATCTGCATAATCAGTGAATTAAATATAGGAAAATACCTGATTTTCACTGAAAAATGCAAAGTACAATGGATAAAAGGAAACTACATGGTGATGAATTGCTTAAGAAAGTTTAAATGTTGAGAAAATTTCATTTTGGAGTAGCCAAAAAAACAGTTCTTTGACGGTTAAACTAATCTTTATGAAAGTGACTCAATATTTTATTTGCCTCGAGTTGCAATATCTCAAATTGCACCTGCAGAGATGCAACATCTGTTCAGGTCTGACCTCCTACCTCCTCCTTCCTCCTCTTCTGCAGACAGTGTTGAGGATGAGCTTGAACTGTCCACAGTCCGTCATCGCCCTGAGGGCCTGGAGCAACTTGAAGCTCGGACACGTTTCTCCCGCAAGGAGCTGCAGATTCTTTACCGTGGCTTCAAGAATGTGAGTACCTCGGTCACCTTCAACCCCATACATAATGCACAGTTCAGTGGTCTTTGTTCTCTCTTAGACATTTCTGACTGTTGGACATCAAAAACACCTTGTTTTCCTTTGATTTTGTTTGATTTATTCCACTTGCATAGCTGGCAGGGGTGTGGGGGTGATGAAACTTCATGTTGGGTCTGCTCAAACAGCTCCTCTTCCTTTTCATTGTCAGCTTCCACTCCAAAGTAATAACCGAGCATGTGCAGAATGCTATTATACTGAATAGTCAGCATCTTGCATTAACGCGAACGTCAAAATCTGCTGATGCCCAAACACTGAAATGTAGGTTTGTTTCAGAGCATAATTGGGTCACACCTCAAACACACCGCACATGACTGATGAGTGAACCAGGTCGCGCTCAGTCCTCGACAATGGCCCATATAAAAGCAACTGACTTCATTGGCACCTCTGGTATAATGAGATGACCCAGAATTAACTCAACCCAAATTGTGTGGCAATGAAAGAGCACAGGACAGTGACGGGCCTGTGATAGTGGAACTCCCGTGGGGCTTCAGCTTCCTGTTGAGCCTACAATACGCTCCAGCCAAGTCCCTGCAAAGCCTGCCCATTAGTCTACTTCCACTTGAGACACAGCAGGAGGAAGGCAGTCCACTAATGAGGACTTTAATTTGTGCCCGACTTCCTCTCCTGCAGTGGGAGACACAATTGCATGTGTTTATAGACACCCTTGTGATATTTTCTCCCGACAGTTTAAGCATTTTTACAGTTATTTAGAGTAAGAATAAGTCTGAAGCTTCACTCTGCACTGTTATGTCATTAGATAGATTGTTGCAGGCGTCGAAATTATGCAAAGAAAGTAAGCACCAGCATTACAATTATAACCACAAATCAGCTTTTGTCTCTCTCTAAGTGTGTAGTCCTGGTACTTATTTAACTCTAAGGGTCAAAAAGCTCACCCAGGTGACATTGGCAGAATAAAAATGGGATTTTAAATCTGACTAACAGAAGCTGGCATGGCTTAAATAATGAGAAATTCGGCACTTTGTCCTTGGCGTCAAGGAGGGTTTCGAAGCACATCTAATGCCTCTAATGAGGAGACAGCATGGTTGTTTGTCTTGGATACAAACTAAAGTCACCTGTGGAGTAAACGGTCAAGTAGAGATTTTTCTTAAATCCAATAATACACCTGGAAGGGACAAACTAAGACTTGTTACCAGAGTTCTTCCTGTTAAGGTGTAATTCGAGCAGATGTCACCTCATTGTTTCATGAATCCTTTGACCTCAGACTTGGAGGAAATAACACAATATTGTCCTCACGTCTGGATAACTATGTCAGGCTTTCACAGTTCATAGTCTGAAGCACTGCCTCGGGTATTAGATTAAGATCGCACAGTTTCTATTCCATCATGACAGTGGCGATGCCTCTGCTCACAGGTTTTTTTTTCTTCCCTCCGCTCCGCTTAATACCGCTACACTTCACAAGTCTCGGGAAGGAATTTCATGCCTGGGCAGTTTTGCATTTCACAGACTGTATTTGTGATTTTCTTATCATGGCTGAGCTAATTTTACAAGCGTGTCAAATGAATCCAAATACATTTGCTGACCTCTCACTCTTTGTAATAAGACACTGAATCACATGTGAAATAGAGCAGCAGAGGCCAAGTGAAAATGATAGTTATTTTACAGAACATAATACATTTACCTTTACTTTCTTTTTGTTTTTAATTATCTCTTTATTAGGATACATTTTCAGTATACTACATATCCTCTCAACACAGGTATAAGCATGTCTAGTTTTCCAGTTTTCCAAAAAACAACTAACAACAAAAACTTCAACTAAAAAGAGAGAAAAAAAAAAAGAAAAGTGGTACCCCCCCCCAACCCACTTTGGTCCACATTCACTTAATTATGTGTGTTATAGTTATTCTATTCTGTTATGTTTTCTTTAGATGTTTTATCAAAGTAAGAGGAAAGGCTTCCATGTAATGTAAAATTTCTCAGTTGATCCTCCAAGAGAAAATTTGATCTTTTCCAGTGTTAAGACCTTACGTCTGTTACCCAGGCGTGTTCTGCAACTTCCAATGTAGGAGGATACGTCTACAAGCAATCAAAGAGGCAAATGCTAACACATTTATTTAATTTCCCTTTACTTTCTGACCATTGTTTTGTCAGTTTTAGATGTACCGTACTGCGCAAAAGTCACAGGCCACATGTGGCTTGTTATTTTGGCAGGACTGAGGTGATCATACATGATTATTTCTCTTTCTCTTCAGAGGCAGAAACATTTGAAATACAGGAAATATGTGCACAGGCTTAATCGACACACAAATACTTAAGTAAATGTGTTCAATATTTCAGTCAATATTTAGTGTGACCCCTGACCCCATGACAAGAAGCAGCACGAACAATTGAAAACATCTGACATGTATTGAATGAAACCTGGTAGAAAACATCAGGGAATTGAGGCAATAAATCTCATATTGTCTAAACAAAAGGGTTAAAGACATGTAAAGTGCAAGGGGAGGTCACTCTAAATGAGCACTTAGGTTTATGAGGCTGTTTTTGTTCTGAAACTTTTGTTTTTAGTCCTGTGCATCCCTCTCATATTTCCACATTGTATCAACACAGAGAAATGCAAGTGTGTGGTCATTACAACTTTATTAATGGCTGAAAGACTTTTGCACCGTACTGTACACAAACATGTAGCGCACCCTTATTTTTACTCTTTGCACCACATTTTACAGCCTTTTACTTACTTGCATTTCCAGATTGAATGCCTAATTGCATTTTCTTCTCTTAACACTTGTGCGATTACAATCACATGAATCTAATCTCAGCTGACCTAATGTGAAAATAGGAAAAAAACATGACCCAAATGCATGCATAAAAACATAGTCAAATAATGGAAGAGTCAAAAAGAAGTTTCATATTGGCAAAAATCATCAAATGAGTGGCTGCACCCATCGATTATTTTATGTTGACATGAATGAAACTCGTAATAAAAGTAAAATTGTAACTGTAAAAAGTTTTAAATAAGCAATATATAAGCCCCTTAAAATTTACTGGTTCTATTAACCCTTAAAGATCCCAAACCATCTACTGATCTAAACTGTTTAATACCTGTTGATCCATTAATCCTATCAATACATGTAAATAATTGGTGTAAAATACAGATATTCATCTTTTCATGGTTATCAGATATGACCCATATGGATGTTCAGAGGCTCCATAGTTACCATGGAAACACTGTCATCCTCTGCAACAGGGACATTAAACTCATTTTAGTTCAGGGGCCACATTCAGCTAAACTTGATCTGAAGTGGGCCGGACCAGTAAAATAACATATATAAGAATATAAAATAATGATATATAAATAATGTCAACTCCAAACTTTTCTCTGTTTTAAAGCGAAAACAGTAAATTTACATTAAGAAAAACTTTACATCTACTAAGTATCCTTTCAAACAATGTGAATAACATGAACAAACTGAAAAAAATAGGTGTATTTTAAACAATATTCTGCCTCACTTTATCATGTACACATGTACATTATAACTTACAGATCACAGTGGATCTACAAATATGCAAAACATTTAATAACAGGCAGAATCTTGTTAAAATTGTACTTACTTCTCTGAAGACATTTCAGGTTGTTCATATTTGTTCAGATTATTCACATATTTTTGTGAAATTATACTTTGTTTTAGTGTAAATACATGAAAATATTTACATTTTGAAAGAGAAAAATTTGGAGTTCTCATTATTTATGTGTTATTATGATAGTATTTGACTGGTCCTGCCCACTTGAGATTGAATTGGTCTGAATGTGGAACCTGAACTAAAAGGACTGTTCATATCTTAGTGTAATTTTTGCATTTCACAAATTCATCTCAAGGGACAGACTGGACCCTTTGGCGGGCCAGATTTGGCCCCTGGTCCGCATGTTTGACACCTGTGCTCTACAACATTGATTCATTTGGATCAATGACAGTGGATGGAGACATTTTTTACCCTCAGTTATGGATATTTTTGCTGAAAAAAGTCACTTTTTCTTCAGTTTTCTCTGATAACCCTCAACTTTACTCTGAGCTTTTATGGAAATCTACATGATCAGTGAATTAAATATAGAAAAATACATGATTTACACTGAAAAAAATGCAAAATACAGAGGTTAATATTAGAATAAAATTTGAAATATCGAGAAAAATTCATTTGGGAGCTGCCACAAAAGTAACATTGGGTCTTTATGGGTTAATGTTACATAATGAATAACATGTTATGTGAACCAATGTTACACTTTAAAAATCCTGACAATAATACAAATCCAGACTTTACAGTTGGAAGTAGGTGTTAAAGGATCACTGGTTTGATGGTGTATGTGAGGAACAGTGTGTGAATGCAATCCTGGCTTGTTGCTGTGTAAAATCAGAGTTCAGCCAGCAGGACTTTAAGGCCACTGAGCTTCCAATTGAATCACAGAGATGATAACTCTCTCTCTCAATCAAAAACCTTCTCTTTTCTCAGTGTCATCGTGAGACTGAAACAAGATGATAAAGTACAGACGAATCCCACCTCGAGTGTGATGCTCACACAGCCGTCAACGACTTTCACTGACCTTTAATTTTCCTCCAGGTTTGAAGAGGATGAGTTACCGAGGTTAGACGTAGAAGAGGAAGCTCATTTGGAGCCGAGCCATTCATATATTACTGTCAGGCTTAATCAGTGCACTATTAGTGTTGACAGTTGTAATTGCCCATCTGTGTACAGACACACAGACGAGCACACAAAGAGGTAAAGTGATTTTTTTCTTTCTTTTTTTTTTTTTTACCGTCCCCCTTCCCCTCTTTAAACACTTAATTGCTTGACTCTTCCTCGTGCTACTTTAGCGTAAGGTCGACTGTTGACAGCTCCGTCGCTGCAAAGTTGTAGAACATAAACATTGCTTTAGTGAACAGAAGCTCCACTAAACATTAAAGAGAAACCGTTGGTGTCAAATGAAAGTAGATACCGTGGTGCAGACTTTAAAGTCAATGCATTTGATGTTCAAGGACCCCTCTGTGAGCTCGACGTCATGTTTGATTTTTTTTTATTTTTTTTTTAATGAGAAATCCGCATTTCATTTTATCTTGTTTTTTTTTCACATTAAAAATCAAGAAAAAAAGACAAACAAAGCAAATATATTGCTAGCGTATGCCTCATTGATGATTACTTCAGTTTCTAGTCCACCAAGTTGTTATTTACATGCAGCGTCATTTGGATTCATACAATGTTTAGTTTATTTCTAATATGCAACAAAACAGTAATCCTACTTAGTCTTTACAAATGACACAGATTATAAGAAAACAAAACAAAAACCTATCATTGGGGCTTCTAGTGCTTTACCATCAGCCAATAAATATGAGAAAATTGCTGTTTTGTTTGGTATGATGATTGCTAAAAAGTTGATCCTGAGAACGTGGAAGAGTGACTCAGTGCCCATGTTTGACCTTTGGAGGGGGGAACTGGCAAACATGCTACATCTGGAAAGACTAAGGGATTATAATGATGATGGAGGCAAAGTGTTTAACCAGATATGGGACCCTGGGTTAAAATTTCTTCAATGAGGCGACTGATGTGAGTGATTGACCTTGCCGTTGGCTGCATTACATACACTTTCCTTTCTTTTATTTGATATACGATTACTAATTTGGAAGGCAAGGCAAGTTTATTTGTGTAGCACATTTCAGCAACAAGGCAATTCAGGGTGCTTCACACAGGACATTGAAATACAACGACAGGGAAAAAGAAACACATTTAAAACATTATAAAAGAAACATGTCAAAGGTGATTAAAAACAGCAAGTAAGAAAACAACACATAAAATCCAAAAATATAAAAACACACACATATTAAAGTAAGAGTTGCAGCGCAGAGTTTTGAAAGAGAATATAAAATTTAAAAAGTCAAAAGCCTTTTAGTCAAAGGCAGCAGTGAACAGGTGAGTCTTTAACCTGGACTTAAAAGAACCCAGACTCTCAACAGACCTGATATTTTCTGGTAGTTTGTTCCAGATATACGGAGCATAGAAACTGAACACTGATTCTCCATGTTTAGTTCTGACTTGTGGAACACAGAGCAGACCTGCACCAGATGACCTGAGTGGTCTGGATGGTTCATACTGGACTAGAAGGTCTCTGATGTATTTTGGGCCTAAACTATTCAGTGTTTTATATGCTAGTAAGAGAATTTTAAAGTCTATTCTCTGAGAGACAGGGAGCCAGTGTAGAGACCTCAGAACTGGACTGATGTGGTCCACTCTCTTGGTCAGCATATTAATTGATTGTTGTCAGGACTGTGTTGCTGTAAATTCATTGATGTGTGGGAGGGAGGCGGGCTGTTTTATGTTTGTTGTTTTTTTTAAAAAATGAATAAATATATATTTAAAACTACAAAACTCGGACGGCGCAGACCTCCACCAAGGCAGACCCCCCCCCGATCACCACCAAAATTGAATCATTTGTTCCTTGTGCCACTATCAACATTTCCTGAAAACTTCATCAAAATCGTTCCATAACTTTTTCAGTTATCTTGCTAACAGACAGACAAACAGACAAACGCCGTTGAAAACATAACCTCCTTGGCAGAGGTAAAAAAACAAAAAAACAAAAACCTGTACATATAATGAAAACAAACTATGACTTCATTTGCACATTTGAAAAGGAGTGGGAGGAAGTCTAACTTATTTAATCCCACCCATTCTTCACAACAGTGTGAGCTGCGTCACCCTCCTCAGACGCTAAAGCTTAATCAGGTCGGAAATTGCCACGTTTTAACAGACTCGCTCCGATTGTGTCTGCCTAACTTCCCCAAAATTCTTGACCTCGTCTCAACCCACATGAAATCAAACTGTGTCTGCATGACAACAGAGGAAAAGTGTCTGGGGAGTCGTGCAGAGAACCTCACAGCATCCTCTTACCTTGAAACGAATGGAGCCTGTTTGAAGCAAGAAAGGGGGTTTCATCCTTATATTCTCACCCCCACACCTCTGTTTCCCAAAGACTAATGATCAGACGTGGCCATGGGAGGAAGGAAACCCAGTGTGATTCTCTTCTTCTGCACACAGAGGAAAACAGCAGTTCCCCTCTTCCATGGAGCACATCTGTCTGGCCTTTAGTTTAAACATTTCTCCAGATTTACCGTCGTTTGTCAGATTTATTTCACTATTTCGTTCCTTTTCCCTGACTATTTTCATTCCCTTGTTTGTGTTCTGTATCATGGGATGTTTGTGGCATTTTATCAACCGCATACATGGTACAATCTGTTCTTTATCTTTGATTCCCTTCAATGACCTCCTTGGCAGGCATGGTTGATTTTCTCATGGAATAAAAAACAGAAACATACGCCTCCTGGTTTTGATATTGGCTCTATGCTGTATGGGGGCATTTCCTCTGCTCCAGAATTCAATATCCTGCCAGACCGTGTAACACCCAGCC
Source organism: Sphaeramia orbicularis (assembly GCF_902148855.1). Taxonomy (NCBI): domain Eukaryota; kingdom Metazoa; phylum Chordata; class Actinopteri; order Kurtiformes; family Apogonidae; genus Sphaeramia; species Sphaeramia orbicularis. The sequence continues at coordinate 28,697,792 of NC_043974.1, forward strand.
ACGCAGTGAGCACAAATTGGACCTGCAAAACTGTCTATCTTTATTACACCACTACTCAGAGCAAGGTCATCCAGCACATCTTAGAAAAGAGACTAACCAGTGCCTCTTGGAGCTGTTATGTAAGAGCATACAGGGTGTTTTTATGCGACTGAATGTGAGCAGACAGTAACAGGTGGGTGACTGTGGACGGCAGCTCTGTATCTGGTGTGATTTCACCGCGCTGTATGTGGGCTTTGGGGTTCAGATCGTCCTATTAAATTCATCCCAGTTCTGGTGCTTTTAAGTTTTGACTTTCAAACACAGTAAGCCCTTGATTTCAAGGTACACACATTCACCATGAACTAGTTTCTTACGGGCACGAAAATTAGTAACATATTGGCTTTTTATGAAGCACTTTCTCATGGATTATTCTGCATGAACGTACTCTACACTCAGGCTTTTTTGTGTGGAATGTGTGCATTGTGAAATTCTTTTTGAACCCTGAAGGGGAGGCAGGGGGTATTGTTTTTGGTTTGGTTTGTTTCTTTTTGTTTGTTTGTTTCTTTGTTTAACACTTTAGCAGTTAAACTGTTGGTTGAATTCTTACCAAATTGGGTTTACAGATTGCCAGTGACCAAAAATAGAGGTCATTACATTTTGGGAAAAGTAGGTCAAAGTTAAAATTTTTTACGAATTTTTTAAAATCTTTTTTTCCCCATTTGCTTATAATGGGTGAAATTTCAAATGTCTATAAAAACATCAATTTTGTTTCAATTTGCGTCAAATTTGACACATATATAGAGGCTATTGATATACTGACATCAGTACATGCACAGACATGATGACATCAGCTGGATCGATGCCAAAATAAGATAAAATACGTGCAAGGGGCGGGGTTTGTTGTGCCTGGCACTACTTATTTTTGCCTGATTTTGGCTTCTGCATGTTTAACAAATATATATTCTGAGGCAACAAAACTAAACATGTCCAAATAACTCTACATTAAATTGTAGCTCAGATCTGTCCCATTCTAAACTGAGGTCTTGCACATAATTTATTACCCCACCCCCTGAAGGGGAGGCAAGGGGTATTGTTTTTGGTTCGGTTTGTTTGTTTGTTAAGGTTTTAGCAGTAAAACTACTAGTTCAAGTCATACCAAATTGGGTTTATAGATCACCAGTGACCCAGAATAGCTCTTATTATATTTTGGGAAAAGTAGGTCAAAGTTCACATTTTTTAGGATTTTTTGAAGTCTTACTATTTACTTATAATGGGCGAAATATGTGCGAGGGGTGGGGTTTGTTGTGCCTAGCACCACTTGTTCACTAGTAGTTTGAATCTTAATTGCAGTCGATATCTGCTGTAATGGATTTACTAAAAAGGCAACTAGACGAAGCAGCCTGTAGGTTAAGAATGCACATCAACCTATTAGGAAGGCTACTGATCATTGTTCCTGTACTGTGGTGAAAACCCTTTACTGAGGAAAGCGTGTTAAGATCATAATTCATGCATATCAGCATTCTTGCTTACTATCAATAAGCAACATTTCAGAAGATATTGAGGAAAAACAATTAATGGCCTTGTATTTGTAGAATAGGATCATACATAATTAGGTATTGGATGCATTTTAAAATAAACAGCCAATGGCAGCAATTGATGATAAATATATTAAGGTGAGGATGCTGATTAATGACTTTCCTGATTCCATTCATTTGTTCATTGGTCTTTCAGGAATGCCCCAGTGGAGTCGTCAATGAGGACACTTTTAAAGACATCTACGCACAGTTCTTCCCGCAGGGAGGTTCGTATCATGTTTTCTCAGCTTGTATTACTTCTCACTACCGCTTCTCACCTTTTCTGCGAGGCAGCGTAGTATCTTGTGGCCACTGAGTCCACAAAAGAAATTACCCTTTGATCGTAGAAAATGTAGTAGTAGAGCAGGAGAGGGAGGAAAAAAAGTGCTTTGGTATATATGCAGCCTGGAGACGCTGAACGTTAGCTCTCATTATTATGCAAAGATTACCCGAGGAACAACAGTGAACACATTAGGAGGCTTTGATATATCTGTGAAGTAAGAAGAAAGGCAGAGCACTAGATATAATAGTGAAGGAAACAATGACAAAAGTCTAAGCTTTGAGCATACTGCCTCTCTATATTAGCATGAAAAAAAACACTATGCCTCTATTTTTTTCATGCTTTGAAGTGCAAAAAAAAACAGCGAAGCGTTCTTTGAATCAGTATGGAGTTAACGGACATCTATCGTGACAGATTTCTCTTTTCATGTGTGTGTTCTCTCCCTAGATGCTTCAACATATGCACATTTCCTGTTCAATGCATTCGACACAGATCACAACGGGTCTGTGAGTTTTGTGGTAAGCAAACACCATCACTTAAACTACTGGTGCTGTCACCAGGGTTAGATTTATTAGTGTCGAAAACACTGGCTTATGTTGTTTATTTTTGTCACTGAGCGCTTGAGTTGGTTTTCTACTACAACATGCCGCTAGCGCACTTCCCATTGTTTTCTTTTGTGTTAGTTTTAGAGATCCATAGAAATAATACATATAAATATGACTGTTTTGCAAGTTAAAAAGCTTCACATTTTCTTGAAAGATCGTTCATCTACGAAACAGACAAAAAAATCTAGGAGCTGACTCATTATCTGTGGCCTAAATAAAATGAAAATACATGGAAGAAACTTGAGAAAAGATTTTCTACATTTAAGAATAGAATAGAATAGATCTTTTTGTCACTGTCATGGGAACAATGAAAATCAGTTTAGCAGCTCAGTTCAATTTTGCAGCAAAACACGGAGCGCAAAAGGAACTGTATAAAAAAAATAGAATAAAAAATATCACAGAATATTAAGAAAAAGTAGGACTGTGCAAAGGCTTCAGAATAAAATATTAATTCAAATGTGCTACTAAAGTACGACTAGAACTTCTGAAAATATACTAAAAAATATACAAAAAGTAACTCTATACTATAGTTGAGAGTTATGTAGAACAGATAGGATATAGGATGCATTTTATAGCAGCATACTGGTTAAAAATAAGAGCTAAACATTTGGTGCACAAAACTTTTCTGTAATTATTTGGCATCTGACGTCCGTCGTGATCTGCTGCAGCTGTCAAGTACAACAGACCCACATTCTATTCAAACTTTCAATACTTGATTCTAGTAAAGTTTGACATCTCTAAGGGATCAAATAAAAAGAGTTCCGGCCTGCACTCATATCTTATAAAGCAGTATATTAGGCTTAATATTTGCAAAGTTTACACACTCCACCCCCTGGAGATTTTGCACTGGAGCATTACATAACCTGCAACCCCAATCATTTTAATTTAGTCCAAGCAGGTCTAACTGAGGGGGCTATCAACATGTGATAAATATTTATGAAGGGCATGCATTTGCTTATTAGGACAGAAAAGCTGTCATTACTCCAAACCAGAGCTTCTCCGGCTACTGTGCCGTCTGTTCTGTTGTAGAAGTACACGGACTCCCTGGGGGCTGACTCAGATTATAAGTCGGCTAATCATTTGAATAATGAGGTATTTTTGATTTATGGTGTTTGCGGCCTTGCTGTTTCATCACTTGGGTTTCATTAATGCCTGACATCATATCACCGTACGGGATTTGATGTATGAAATCAGCAGAAGTACGTTGGTTATTTAATTTGCAAGGTGGAAATAGTTGTATCTAGTTGTGTATGTTTACAGCAAAAAGGAAATGAGGACAAAAGCTGATTATTCATAGTGCAAATTGTGTTTTCTCGCCTGCAGGATTTTGTCATGGGTCTTTCAATCCTTCTGCGAGGCACAGTCCAGGAAAAACTCAACTGGGCCTTCAACCTGTATGATATCAACAAAGACGGATATATCACTAAAGAGGTAACGGAGCTCTCCAAGCACAATTATCTGTATGGATTAGTGCAGCAACAATGAATTGATCGGTACATGCTTTTAAGGCCCCCGTGGCCATTAGATAATATTCTTGTATTTTATTTATTCTTGTATTTTATTCCTTTAGTTAGGTTTTATCTATTCTTCTGTATTTTTATTTATTTTTTTTTTCTTTACAGTTGTTCTATGTCTTTTAATCCATTCTTGTATTTTACTCTGTTATTTTGTTTTTTATTTATTTTTCTCTACAGCACTTTGGTTCCACTGTGGTTGTTTTAAAGTGCTTTATAAATAAAGTTGGATTGGATTGGATAGATGGCTCCCAAGAGCATATTTGAGTGATTAAAAATAATAGTCAGGGAATTTGGGTGCAAAAATATTGTAAGGGTTTTTTTGTTTGTTTGTTTGTTTTTTTTATTACTCCTGCTTAGAAAATACATCAAGGGGTGGGAACTAACTGTTGGAGGTTATGTGGATCAGCTGTAGCTAATCACTACCATCTATTTTGGGAACATCCAAAACTGAAATCATTCTGGAAGAGCACTCACAATTGTTTGGCATCTATATTTAAGACCACAATCCCATTTAATGCTTTGACATTGTATATGGGGGTCATGACACAGAACATTCAAACTAAAAGAGACAAATATTCTATGAGAGTTCTACTTATTGGAGGAAAAAAGCTCTGATAAGGAAGTGGCAACAACCAGATACACCGCAACTTGAAGATTAGTTAAAAGCAATCTATGAAATCTAATGGAGAAACTGTCTTTTCATTAAAAATTAAGCAGGACAAATGTATGGAAATGTTGTCAAATTGGATTGTATATGTCACCCCACTGAGGCCAGATTGAACTTAACTGGAAATGACGAGTTATATTTGTACTTGTTGAATGTACTGGAGTTGAAACTTGTGTGGATTTTGAAATAAGAATAGCAAAAATCAGGGGGAAAATGTGACATCTTTTTGTTCTAATGTATGTTATTTAACAAAATATAACACAAAACAAGGGAAGAGTTGTTTTTTTTAAACAGAGTACTTATATGGAATGTGTTTAAATTACATTTCATGTTTTACCATTGTTGATTTTTCAGACATGATATACAAATGTGCTTCGTTGTTTTTTAGTTTTACTCTCTTGTAAAGTATTTTCCCAAATGAAAAAATGAAATTATAATAAATAAATAAATAAATAAATAGTTACCACCTGGATGTAACTTGGCAGTTAGGTAGAAGACTGCAGTGATAATTGTTTTTTTTCTGCTGCAGCAAGTTCTTTAACCCTTTAACTGATGCAGTGAGGAGCTTCTCGTGTTAATATCCATCAGTTTGATAGAGAGCATAAAGATTGGACTGGGTGTCAATGGAACGAGGTCATGTGGTCTGATGAGTCCACATTGACCTGATGATTATGTCAAATCTAAAAGGGCGGTACATTTAGGTAATAAAATTGCATTTGTGCTGTTCTCTGACATGATTATGTCATTCATCAAAAAATACCGACCAGTTTGTTTCTGTTTTCATAATTTAACTGAACCGATCCTTTTGAGGCCAACTCTCGGTGTTGCAGGAAATGTTGGACATCATGAAGGCCATCTACGACATGATGGGCAAGTGCACATACCCCGTCCTCAAAGAGGAGACGCCTCGTCAGCATGTAGAAGTATTCTTTCAGGCAAGTGTTCAGCTGGCAGCCCTCACACTATAAATCACCAGTGAAGAGACTTTGAGATGCCCTGTTCATTTTCCTCACATTTCCTCCTCTTCCTGCCTCCAACAGAAGATGGATAAGAATAAAGACGGAGTGGTAACCATAGACGAATTCATCGACTGCTGCCAAAATGTAAGCTGGATACCCCAAAAACAACACCTCCTGCTGCTGCCGTTGGCATACTTAGTGTCTCATTATGTTGTTCCTTTCTGTCTGCAGGATGAAAACATCATGCGATCAATGCACCTCTTTGAAAATGTTCTTTAACTTTTGGCTGACGGCGGAGGCTGTGGAAGAACTTCATCTTTAGCTTGGCCCAATAACTGACTTGGACTCATACTGTGTACAGTGTGCTATGCAGACTTTTGACCATAAATAAAACATTGTTCATTACTGTGGGCCGCAGGTAGGAGTAGGCAATATGGGTGGAACACTCTGGAGTTAACTGTCCCCGAAACGTTTGATCCAAATAAAAAATTTTAAAAAAAAAGTGTTTTCCAGCTACAGGCTGAATTCTTAAAAATAAAAGTAATCAACTTCAAGGTTGATTTTCAGCTTTTTTTTTTTTTTTCTCTGGAGTGTGACTATTTGCTGAACACCAAGTACTGCATTGTCTGTGGCACTACAGCATCGACACACAGGGAATAACAGTTCTCTGAAGAAAACTGTTTCTTCTATCTCGTCTGCAGCCTGGACTCCTTTAATTTACTGCCAAGTGAAATCACTGTGACTTTTTATCGCTTCAAAAACCCAACTACAAAATATCTCCACATGTCTTTTATCCACATTCCAGATACTTTTTAGTGCAAACTGGCTCTTGGCTCCAGAGTGTTCCCACCTCGACTTAGTTTATCATTGTGGTCTTTAAAAGGAAGAATTTAGGAAACAATATTGTACCATTTTAAATTGTATATAAACAGATCATATGATAGATAAGAACTCTATGAGAACCTTTTCGACTTTGTTCATGTTTACTTGCCAACCATAAAGAAACAACACAAGGATTGTATTGATGTCAAATCGGACCATGATATTGATGGTTTGTCTACAGAAGCACACAGGTAGCTATATTTACCACGAGTATAACATTAGACGATGAAATCTTTGTCATAAGATAAATGCTGCTTTCAGTGTATTTCATTCATGTCTTTTCCCTGTAAAGTAAACCGTCTATCGATATGTTTTTATTTTTGTTTTGAGGCACTGTTTAGAAGTTTACACTAAGGGCAGTGTTTGAGATTATTTATATCGTATTATGCTCATTGTACAAAGGATTGTCAGTTGTACAGTATTAAATGAAAATTCGCTCTCGAGTGAATTTCAGGTCTTTAGATTTGTTCATATAATTCACTGTTTTTAATAAGGATGGGCGCTGAGGTTTGTTGATATACATGATGTAACTTTGTATTATAGTCATCTTTTTGGCTAAACTGCTCCCTGCTGTTTTCCTCCTCCTCCTCGTCCTCTTCGTCTTCGTCCTATGGGCTTAAGTCCAGCTGCCCGCTCCCATTCAGCCTGAGTGGTTCCTGTTGCGTGCAATTGAAGCATTGATTGGCCCCAAATGTGAGCAAACACAAGGCATGCTGGGTACAAGTCTCACTTACTGGCTTCCTGTCGCTCACTGGAAATGAATGGAGAGCAGTGTGTGGAAGCGATGAAAGTAAGTGTTTCAACGTTCTGTTTGGTTTTGTTTTATGACGACATGGGCACAGGACGTATCTTCAGAACCAGCTGAAAACCTGACTTGGACTTTGCAGAATTGAACAACGTAGTTTTACTTTCAAGGCTGTCGTCACAACAAACATATCTCCTCAGTGATGCATGTTGGTCTCCATTAATTTAGTCAATAAAAAGCTGAATTTTGCTAATTTGTAATATTTTCAACCATGTTACCAGATGTAATCTGTATATTTCCATCAAGAAGAAGCTTCAAACCTGTCTTTTTTTTTGTCCGTTGTGTGACTTTGTGCTCTGAGTTTTTATTCCTAGAAATCAGGAAAAAGAAACTATTATATGGAGAAAAATGGACCACGTCTGTGGATGCACAGACTTATTTTCTGCAAATGAAGACGTATTTCTAACATTTTCTCTGATAACTAATATTCAAAACTCCAAAAAGTAATCACGAGTAAAAATGAGAAACTATACACCTCAAACTTTGAATGCTGATCAAACAGTATATTGCTCTGTAGTGGCTGTGATTGAAAAATAATCATCTGATGCCCCCTTATGGTGACAGACAGGAATGAACTATTCAATCATTCCTAAATTTGATTAACTGCAACAATTGCCAAACTAGAATGTTGCATACAGTGATGTGCATTATGTTAAAATATTACGTACTTTAGCTCTAGTTTGTAAAAATTGAACCAAATTAACCAAATACCAGATGTCACATGTATAGCCGAGTATATTTTCTTATCACATGCAATATCTGTGTTAAATGTTATGTCCTGTCCACAGCATAAGCCCACAGAATAAATAAAAAAGGACAACAGTTATAGTTAAGAGTTTAATTCAGACAATTTTTTTTTTTTTTTTAAATTTCCCGATTTTGGAATAAAACATATGTGGCACAAGTCTACCAAAAAAAAAAAAAAAAAAAAACCCCAAAAAAACAACCATCCATCTTTCCAGTTCAGTTCAAATCAATGTTTTCAACATAAAACAGTAAGGTACTCAAATTACCTGAGATATGTTTGCATACAAACCAAATAATGTGAGTCGTGCACCTTTAGGATCACACCTACTACATCAACTTAAGGCAGACTGTAATATATGTAAAACGTGTATTTGACATACAAAGACTTTTTGTAGGATAAATACACATCATCATACCATATTTATCAAATACATAAAGTAAAGAAAGTAATAACTCCAATAAAAATAAGCAGTAAATCCAGTATGATGCTATAATTGAAGACTGTAATGCTTATTGTAGCCAGTTTTATAGACTACAACTGTTATTGTATAAAGAGATGGCTAATTAGATAGACTATTCTTTATTTTCAGTCTAGTAAAATCTCTGTCCCTTGTTGTATATCTATATAAAGATGTTGTATTTGGCCCCTAAACTATCATTAGTTCACTGCTATTGTAAATCTCTCATAATATGCATTTAAATAACTATCCCTTAAGTCACTGCAGAGACACAAGTGTTTAATTTATGGCAACATTCTTCACCAAGACTAGAGTCGGTCCTCGTTTTCTAAGTAGAGCGACACAGCTGTGTTCCTTTAATCATAACCTCCAAAAAAAAAAAAAAAAAAAAGCATTTTCTGCGTCATTGTGAGGATCAAACCCCTGCCGTACATGGACAAAAAATCTGATTATTTTGCCCGGGGCTAGTTTACTCTCTTGGCAAAAACACTGACTTTTGTTTGAGAATCATTACTCCTCTGTTGCCAATTACCCAGCACTGCGGATACACTTTATAAATTTACACAAGACGTATAGACACATTTAAACCGAGTCTGGACAACCAAAGTGTGAAATGTAGAAAACCTTTGTGAAATCCTCAATATGATTACATTTGTTTTTTATTAAGACTGGTCACTGAGACTGTTTCCTTAAGTCTTCATAGAGAAAGTCCCTTTATTGAGTTTTAGAAAGAACATATACAGTATGACCCACAAATAACCGCTTATCCAGACTGCACATCTACAAAGTGAAATAAAAAAAAAAAACAAAACACTTAACTTAATTGAATGCACAGTGGGAGATTTATGTTGTATTGCTTTGCCAAAACACATTTCAGCCTCAGACGCTAATGTCATTTAAGCCCGCGGGCAGAATATGTGTGCGGGAAACACTGGCTGTGTTACGCAAGGATGCACTCTCTCCATTTCATTCGTCCAGATTGAACTGGCAAGTCCTCAAGTGACAAGTGGTTATTTGAAGTTCACACTGTATTCCATGTATCTATCATCTAAACTTAAACATGGCAAAGGTATGTTATAGAAAGGCAGCTTTGGACACTCGAGGCTGAATCTCAGAAGGCTTTCCCTGGTTCCTCGTTCCCTCGTCTGACTTTGGAAAACGCTAAAAAGTTCCTTGGTCCTTCCTAAATGCGGCTGAAACGTGAAGAATCAAAAAGGAGCCTAGTGAGACTGACCCTGTGAGGTTTGTGCATTGTCCGTTGGATGCCGTGCCCCTCCCCCTCCCCCCGGGTCAGGAAGAAGACACCGAGGCCTAGGTTTGAGGGTTAGGTGAGCAGCTGCCTGATCTCCCGGTGGACGTAGCAAAGGAAGTCCATGTAGGAAGCCCCGGCGTACAGACCCTTATCCTCCACCAGGAACTGACGGAATAATATCTCTGGTTTGTCCCGCTGCCTCACGATCTGGAGCTAAAAAACACAGGAAATCAGACATTCTTCATTAGACACACTGTCTTTACTAGCTGTAGTATGTGGGGAAAACTGCAATAAAACATAACGTGACGTAGCCTTGTCCTGTACTTGCTAACTAGCTCCACCAGGGGGAGACAGAATCTTATCTTAACAGCAGTTGATTTTAATTTGTGTTGGTGATCCGTATCTTACTTTCATGGAGTTCGGCCTCTTTTCCAGAAGACCGCTGATGATGGATTGAACTTTCTTAGACAATGGGTTATCCAGTTCTGGCAGGGCAGCCTGAAAAACACAGTCGGGTTGTTTGAGTCTGAAGACATTACTAGGATTGGTTAAATATGTTCATAACGCAGTAAGTAAAATGCAGGCTTTTGTTTTGAAATGGTTCCATAGCAGTAAATATCAGCACTAGTGATTTTCTTCTCATTTACAAAACATAGTGATGATGTTTAAATGCACATCACCATTCAATTATTATTCCAAATATGACACTATTCTGGATTTGACACATCACATAAATAAAATGGAGCATTTTCCAATTCAGAAATTATTCTGATTAAATAAGGATTCTTCAGATGTGTATGTAACACATTTTACATATTGCTAATCATGGTTAAGATCTGCTGCAATCTTCTCTGGTAGGGATGCAGACTCCATATTATAGTCCACATTTCAAGAGTGAGAAAAACCCCTTTCAAATATTCTGAAAGCGGATGAGTTGGCACAATGTGACCACATATGACAGTCAACCCTGTTTGTTTTGGACATGCCTAAAAGTTCAAACATTTTAGGGTTATAGGTCTGGTTTAAAGAAGATCCTAGGGCATGAAATTCCCCACACTGCTAAGCTCCTTTATCTTGGTGAAATCAGAGAATGTATTTAGTAATGACTCGTAAAAATTTCCTTTATTACCAGTAAATGTTAGAACCCTAAACCTCACAGCCTTGGCAATGGATAGGGGCAGACTTGTTTTTGTTTTTCTTTTAATGGAAAAATTGGACTATATCAAAGAGGAAGAGGATGCTATCTTCTTCAGAATTTCTTTGGATGATTAAGGATGTAATTTACCCTTACTTTGTGGTACCCTACTGTTTTTGTGAAATAAATAATGTAAAAATTTGAATAAAAAGTGAATGAAAAAGTTTTTCAGTGTGCAAATAACTAAAATGAAACTCTGAGAAACTGTTCTTAATTAGGGAACATATTATTAGGCATGTAAACAGATTATTTGGATTTTTTTCTCCAATGAAAGTATAATATTTTGCACCTGTACATATATTCAGCGATGTCAAAAAGAAAGACTAACCATGTTTCCTTGCAGGTGGGCGAGGGAGGGCAGGTTAAAGATGCTCTGGATGAGGTCAGGTGAACATGCTTGGCCCAACCACAGAAACAGTGAGTGTCCGTTCTCCAGCAGAAACATGCCGGCGTCAGTCAGACGCTCCTCAGAGCAACGTACTGGAGCGGGCAGAGCTTCGCTGCCAACGTCCATGTTATGCTGCAAAGAGTAGAGCTATTAGAATTACCACAGTACAGGAGGGTAACTCAGTCATTTTGCTTTCATTCACACCAAGGATTCAGCTATAAATAGAGTTGCGGAAAAAATTATTAGACCATCAAAAGCAATGGTTATGCAATCAAGTACTAACTCCTGTGTGTATCATGTGACTAAAACAGACAGAAAAGAAAACATGGAATGCCTAAAAGCACTGTTTTTGGCAGTACAATGCCATAGCTATTGATGTAAGAACTAAAGTCATTTTGGTTATCAAAAAAATCATGGAAAATGGCTAGATATTAGCTCTTAAATTAAACTCTTATGAGCTATTTTTGTTATCATTATATTTGTCCAAACAAATGTACCTTTAGTTGTACCAGGCATTAAAATGAACAAGAAACCGAAGAAAACAAGGGTGGTCTAATATTTTTTTTCCACGACTATATATATCCAAAAGGAAAAAGTACACTTAGACTTTGTAAATCAGTAAAATTGTTCTGCAGCTTGTTCACTTAAAGCCAAAACATAATTAGTACAGTTTATGACTCCTATGTGACTAGTCAGTGTGTGCATTTGTCTTCACCAGTGGGATGAGGCGTGGATAGAGCAACAGCTGGGTGTCTTCAACACCCATGGCTGTGACTGACAGCCTCTGATGGGCTCTGTCGTCTGTTGAGAGCTCCGTGTTGCCCACCAAGGGAGCAGTTTTCATCAAGCTGTTCATGTAGACTGGGAAGACCTTCATAGCGTCAGGCAGGATCAGCTACACACACATAAAAATGATGTTCAGGGATGTCACGCCTACAGTGAATGATGTTAGCCATGTCGAGCCTCAACAGGTCAACACATTTCTACATTTGATCCCAGGTGCGGTGCTGACTGACCTGACTGGCAGCAGAGGGGCTGGCACAGTTCTTCCTGTAGCACGCCAGCATATGTGCCGTCTGGTTGATGAGGATCTCCCTCACATTCTTTATAGGCTGGTTCAGTATGGCACGGTAAGCTGAGTGTGGATGAGAAAAAGTTCATTAGAGGGCAAACGAGGGGGAGGAGGAGCACAGAGGAACCCAAGAACATTTAGGGAGTCGCACAAAAGGGATGAAAAATGAAAAAAAAAAAAAAAAATCTGCTTGGGAAGGAGTGCAAGTGGTAGCTGAAGAGAAGCAGGATCAGTGAAAGGGGAAGTAAAGGTCAGTGTTACAAATGTACTTAAGGCTGTCAACAGACACTGTGTCATCTGTAGTTTATGTGAAACATGTGTTGGACATTTCCACAAGTCATTCTTCTTTCTTCTACACATAAATCAGCGAGCATTAGTAGATTATGAAGTGATGCATGGGGTTGCTGTGGCAAAGGTCAGGATGATACTGTAGTACATCAACAGGACACATACACCCTAAAATAATGAGCGCTGACTGCATGAGATGACTCCCTCTGAAAATACTGAATGACTTAAAGATCACAGGGATTTTAATATCTGCATTTGGGGTTTGAGTTAAATACAGTGCTGTTGTCTCTCTGGCCAAATTTGTTCCCATATTTTAGTGAAGTATACCAGACAAAATGAAGCTATAACTGTGGATGAAATAATTACCTGATTTGGCAAAGAAGTTGATGAGTGAGTCAGTCTCGCAGCTCTTGTACAGGTCCAACAGTTGCGAGCTGCAGTTCAGACTGAGATTGTGAATGCGCAGACGCCGTTGTCCACTGATAGTTGTGTACAGCAAGGCACACTGGGAAACAAAGAGCCGAGATAAGTAACAACTCAATATACTAGCAGTACTGAATGCTTTGTTTAGTAAGCTACATTGTAAAAGACACATACTTGCATCATTGCCCCGGTTTCCTCACTGAGCGCATCATCATGTTTGAACTCCACGGTAACAGCTTTGTCACAATCTACAGCTGCCATCTCTATGTCTGTGGTGTTGTTCATGTAGATGCCACCGAAGAATTCTGTCGCTCTGAAGCCTGCAATCGCACAGACGGACAACAAAATCCAACAGGTTCTTTTGTAATTTGCAAGATCTGTTGGACATTAACAAAGTCGTTGTGAAAGATTCCTTACCTGTACTGGTACGAACACGCATAATGGCATCAAATCCGATATTTTTCTGTATGTCTTTCCTCAGGTCTCTTAGGAAATGTTCCCCATCTGTCTCCACCTGACAACAAAAGTACATAATTATACGCCTTGTGTCAAGAATAAACCAGCAGAGGGCAGTGTTTTGTATTTTGTCTCCATTCCAGATAATTCAGTACTAGAGTTAAGTAGATGATTTAACATTCATAGAGCCACAGTATACTTTATCTTTTTGTGACAGATCCTGTTTTGTATTAAATGATAACATAGTACTAATGGATTAATATCTTCAGTTTGGAGCCTTTTCTCAAGCTTGTCACATCATTCCTGTGGGACAGTTCTGAATTAGGGTGTTGGAACTATGCCAAAGTCATTATGTAGATACAACTGGCTTGCAGCTCCCCTGGCATTAATGTTCTAAATGTGGCAACCATGAAAAGCAGTTCGTCACACTGTCTGTATCCTTTAAGTTCGGCCTTCAGATGTACTCATGTGCCTGCTGTATCCGCACCTGGAAGTTGTTATACTTGTAGACGGAGCCACCGGTGTGACAGGGCACATTGGCCATGGTTGCCAAGTCCACATACTGACTGGGAAAGAGGAAGAGATCCACACAGCAGCCTGATGCTACACAGTCCTTCACCAGCTGCTCGTACACACCTTTCTGAGGCTGGAACAGGGTCTGTGGAGAAAACACACATTTTATTTCTCTAAGTCAACACCCGTTACACTCACGTACAGAAATTCAGTATTTTAGTTTAAAAACTGAACTATTCTATGCAATGTGGCAGCCTGTCTTATCATATATTAAAAAGATGGACACAAACATTTTCTCATTGTAACTAAGGATATGTATATATTATTTATTTTTTATATATTTTTCTTATTTATTTTTTATTTCAATTAATTTTATTTTATGTATTCATTTGTGTGATGTGTGTGTTTATATGTGTTAGAGTATGAGGTGCATCAGGGCTGGGACTTGTTATATTTTAAGTACATTCAATTGTACAGTTATGATTGTTACAATATAAAAATTCAATAAAAAAAACTTGAGAAAAAAAAACTGAATTACAATTTTTTAAAAGCATGTATTTAAAATGCCTTTTTGCAACAAACTTGACACAAACATTTAAAACTGACTTCAAATGTTTCTCCTTAGTGCAAGGATATTAATTCCAGTCCTTCCATCTTTTCCTTCATCTACAACAGACATGATTCTAAATTTAGAGTTGTGAATAACTTGCACGTACAGCTACAGGAAACACAAAGTTCACTCACTTTCTCCTTATCGGTATTGATGAGCTTTTTGTCGTCCCTGTTCTTCAGTTTGCCAGGGGCCTCAGCAGTGGGCATGGACGACTGAAAGATGAAAAGTTTTCCACTGCATTCTGCTGCCTGGAGGGGACGAATGAGAAGAAATACAGACTTCACTAAGGTGTGTAATGTATTCTTTTCTAATACGAAACGTTTTGCATGTTGTTTCTAGTTTCGCATTGCGATTGAAGTCACCATTTTCAAAACTCATATCTTGCAAATGTTCTCATGATGATAATCAATGTTGTTTTCACAGCACTCATCTGTGTTGCAAAGTAAACGCAATAAAATGAGATAAAGATGCAACGTAAGCAAGACCAAAATCCAAAAAATATGACCATAAGTAGAAGAAATAAATAACTGACCAAATCTCTGCTGTTGTGTAACATAAGAACTGCTTCCAATTAAATGCAGCCTGTGAACTTTTCCTTTAGTGTGTGCCAAAACACTGACCTCATAACACTGACAAAGCTCACTGGACATGAAAGTAAACACAAACATATCGGGAAGAGAAAAAAGAAACTCCTGTGGAATGGGGAGTTGAGTGAGTTCAGAAGTCCATAATGAAGTTGGCTTAAGTAATATCTGATATTCTGACAAACTGAAAGAATCTGGCTATATATTTTTTCTTTTGCTTGGATTCACAATTTCAGTTTCTAGAACTTAAATCCATATTTCACCCAATCCAGAAGCTGTTTGTGTTAATTTGTCAGAAGTACAGAACCTAAACGACTGAGGAAGGTTATTCTAGGCCAGCATTGTCCCAGTTGTTGACAGATGTCACCATGTGGCTAACCTTTAGTGCTTCCACACCGGCCTGGATGACGGGGGCAAAGACCGTTTCACTTTCATTCGTGTCTGCAAACATGTCAGGGATCTGGTCCAGGAGGCTAAAGAAGAAATACACTGGATTATAAATGACTGCCAGGACTTGACAAGGCAGCAATCACTAGTTAAGTTGGGGTTTTTTGTGTTCCCATTTATAAACAGCTCCAAAAGACCAGATCATAACTGTGGGCCAGATTTCTGACTGATAATCACTATGAGATGAGAAGATAATCAGATAAGATTTAGCTTGTTTTCTGTTGCTTGTCTTTGGTTCAGTCAGATTAAACCCCAGAGAATCACATCATTTGCATCATGGTATGTTAAAGAAAAACAAGCATCTCTTTTCACTGAAGCTGAATCTTACTTGTAGATAACAGCCTTTGAGTCCTGGTAGTTGACGAGGAAACCGTCGAGCAAGGGCACAAACATCTCGGCTGTGTCAGAAACCACCATCATCTGAGGCTGGGCCAAAGCGCTCTTTACATTGTAGAAGTGTAGAACTTTGTTGTAAGTGACAAAGCCGACCTTTATGGCTGAGCTCTCTGCACCTTCCTCTCTGGTAAAGGATAGAGAAAAAAAACATTAACTCTAAGATGGCGGAGTTGCCCTGTTTACAACAATCCGCTGTCAATCTGCAGTCATGGCTAAGATCTTACTTTGTGTCAGCTTGCAAAAAAAAACAAAAAAACAACAAAAAAACTGTGTTCTATTAACATCGTGACGCAAAGCAGCCAGGCTAAATCTGGCACTTTTCTCATGTGAATAAAAACAAAACATAAGAGTCTGTTCTATCTTTGGGATGGACATCACTTTAATAGACTATCTTTTCTTTTAGAAGGGCCATATAGGGCCACATAAGCGGGACTACTCCCAACAGTGGATTAACATCACATATGGAAGTGTTTACTAGTGTGAGTCTGTGTGTGTCTTTGTGAAAGCAGGGAGCTAAAAAAGGAAGGCCGTAACAGTTCAAGGTTAACAACCCAAATCAGTGTTTGCTGTTAAGAGAAACAATCATGTTTCTACTGAGCAGTCACGTTAACTTTTGTCTTCATTTCACTTGTTCAGCTTTTTCTCAAATCTTCTGTCAGGTAAAGAATACACCGCTACAAGTGAAGTCTTATGATGTGCCTTGTTTTTACAAAGAGCTATGATTCAAAATAAGGCTTTAATATCACCGACATTTACCAGAACACTATGAAGTGGGATGTGGAGCTGCTGGTCAGGTTGAACCAAACCCATACATCAAAAGCGTCCAGTCATTTATTTACATGTCTCTCTTCTTATATCATGCAGACCCACTCAAAAACATGTCATGATGCCTTAAAACATTTACATTGAAACCCTTTCGAAAAAGACAAGTTATTAGTCAAGTTGCAGTTGACATGAGGCCTTAGGATTATACATTATACAACAGTCTACTTGAGATCTCTTCGTCCCAAAAAGTCTACATCTTCAGATTAGCTCGAGCGTTATCTTGATTTAACAGCAGGACAAAGAAAAGATTCAAACACAGCTGATAAATGGGTTTATCTGAAATAAACCCCAGCTAAGTGCTTTAAAGGGTGATGTAATGTCAGCAGGCTGAAATGAATAAATTGCTTCTGGCACTAATGAAGTGAGGAGAAGAAAAGAAAGCTATTTTTTGTACCCAGGTGAAGTGAATCATCCTCTCCTTCCAGAGAATCAAAAACTCTCAGAATAACAGTCCCATAAAACCAAAGCCACATGTACAACAAATCGTTATATTTTCTCTTTGGTGAATGTTGAATGTTTTTCAAAGACGAAATCCTGCTTCATCACATTTCAATTTTTTGGCCGTCTTAATAGCCCACCTTGCGGATAACAACCATCTGCTAACATTGTGCAAAAATATTTAGCTGATGCGAACAAACACTTAGCTTATTTTTATGCTTATGGAAGTCTTTTTTTTTGGCTAAGGATAAACTAGTTGTTTATTAAAAGCAACAAGATTTACATTTTAAACTGATCTTCAGAAAAGTGCTGATGCCTAGTAGAAGAAGAAGGTCAAACTATATGCTCTAAAAGTTTGTACTGTATGTACCACATGTTGCATATTTTATTCCTGTCTTTGCAGTATGATTAGATGTGTTTTTTGTTTCGTCGTGTGTACCTGGGCAACTTCTCCAGCAGAGTCTTCAACTCATCACAAATCAGCTTGACCAGTCCGCTCTTGATGTTGTTATAGGACACATCAATCATGAAGATGTAGGCAGGAGGATTCGGAGCCTTATTATTCTGAGGAAAAGGCAGCAGGTGGAACAATGAGGTGAAATCAGAGCATCTATTTAGACCCAAATTGACTGAATTTAAACTTCAAAGTCCAACTCCTCTGTATATAACATGGCATTGCTGGAGCATCTTCAAATACTGAGGCAGTGAAACATTCCTGAACAGAATGCCCCCTAACACAGCAAGTGAATGCATGTTAGGAGGGATGCCTTGGCACTGGCACTGTTATGTTGCCACAGTTACAACCCCTGACAAGAAACGTACCTTGCAAGCTTTTGTTTAATGGCTGGTCTGTAGAGGCTGTTTATACATTCTAATAAACAGAGCAAAAGTAGGCCACTGACTCAGCTTTGCCATATCTCTCTGTCCTCTAATGTTGTGCTCAACAGTCACAGCAGCAATGGGGGCATAACGATGACTGGCATTAGTGTCTGTTTATTGTTTTTCTACTTCATATTTTTTTTTATTGATGTGTATACAAGAGGAACAAAGGTATTTACATATACCAGGGCACACTGATGTCAACATTAACTATGTTTGTTTACACCATTAGATTTAGATTTGCATATTTTTAAGAATAAATAACAATGAAACCTGACAAACAATACAATGAAAAGAACACTAAAACATAGTCTGTGTAAAATAATTAGACTGGCCACATAAACATAAGAATAAACAAATAATAGTAAATCAAAAGGGGAAAAAAAGGAAGTGAATTGCATTGTCTCAAAAAAATCCATAAACGGTGCCATTTATTGTGGAATTTGTTCATTTTTAGTGTTTCTGTCTTGCAGTAAGCTTTGATGTAATTAACACATACTGAATTATGCGCGGTGGCTACCAAATCGTCCTTCAGAGAAATCAGCAAATATAATCCTGCAGCTGAGAATCACTTGTTCCATATTACTGAGGCATACCAGATTCCACAACCACTTATGTCAACAGAAAATGTTAGATCACAGACTGGATCAGTGCTGTTACACCTCATAAAAGGTACTCTGCTCTTTTGATCAATTGAATCTATTTGGATTAGATAGTAATAATTAGCAGTAAACCTAAATTAAATACATGTCCCGTACCTTACAATAGTCCAGGGTAGCTAGACACTCGTAGGACCCCAACGACAGCTCAGGCCTCTCATAGAAGTCCACCCTCCGTCCCATGTGGTCGAGGTGCTGGAAATAAAACACGGGCACTTTGGGAAGAGGAAAAAAATAAAAATAAATTTAAAGAACTGTTTAGGAAATGAAAGGGATGTATCTGCTTTGTTCAAATGTAGAGTCCATTTTTAGTGAGTCAGTTTGGTTAATACCTTCATTGACGCAGTTGCAGAAACCACATTGATAGCGTCGACCACCATCGATAAACTGCATAAATGGACACATGTAGGCTTTGCATCGGTTGCAGCGGATGGGTCCTGTCTCACCATGGTTCACAACATAAAGAGAAGTCTAGAATACAGAAAAACAGAACACCGTGGTCAGGTTTTCGATGGTGTAATCTAATTCATTCTTTTTGTCTCCATATAAACAAACACTTATCTATGTGAAGCATCAGGGATACCAGGGCTCTTATATACAGCACCTTTTTTGTGTTATGGAATGTAAAAATTGTGTATTTTACCAAAGCACTGTTACTGAGGATAGAAGTTGGCCTATGGGTAATGGACACTGCCTTATAACCAAATATGTACATTGAACAAATCCTGAAAAGTCTGACACAATCAGAGGTGCTTGAAAGTTTATGAACCCTTCAAAATGTCCCAGTTTTCTGCAGAAACATTATCCAAAACATGATATCTATCTATCTATCTATCTATCTATCTATCTATCTATCTATCTATCTATCTATCTATCTCTATCTCTATCTCTATCTCTATCTCTATCTATATCTATATCTATATCTATATATATATACACACTCAGAAGTACTAAAACTGGACAAAAGCAATCAAATTCAACAAACCACACACATACGCTTCAACTCAACCAAACACTAAAATATTCATGATTGGATTATTTTCCATAATGAACACATAAGTTGAATGTTTTGTTTTATTTAACTGTGTTCATTTCACTGGTTTTAGGACTTTCATGACAATTTGTGGAAAAAAAGAAAATCTAAAGGGTTCACAAACTTCAAGCACCACCGTAAATGAGCAATGTTTGGTTGGACATCTATAAACCAACTGAAGACAAGGGAGCCAGGCGGTTTATTATTAGAACACTTCATCTAAATTGGACAAGGTGAAGAGTAAAAGTGTTTACAACATCTGAGGACAGTTTACCCAGTGAACAACAACTGTTGGAGTGTGACACAATGCATTTTGCATCTCTGCACAAAAGAGAAGGTTTTTCTTTTCTTTTAATATCTAGACATTTGTTTCACTGATTATGGTTTGCCATTTTGTATAATTGTAGCGGAAGTGGGTGAAATGGATTGGGCAGATACACTTGGGTTTGATTGTCTTCGAATAACCTCCCTTTCTTCTTCAGTGGTCCCTGCTGATCTGACATTAGCTAATTAGCTTTAAGACAAATAGAGAGAAAGCTAACATTGCCTAAAAAGGCTTATTGGTGCCTGGGACAGGGTGAGAGGGGAGGGAAAATATCTAACACAGGATTCTTGGACCACACATGATCCAAAATGAGGTCATTCATGGGACAATGGAACTTTTGCAGTACTTGTAGACAGTTACTAAATGACAACTCACTTTGCTTGTTGTCCAGTAGGCTATAGATTTCCCATCTATGCTAAACAAAACTTAAAAACACAAGACAATTATGAATACCACTATCCTCCCTAAAGGGACCGTGGCTGTTGGGAAGCATAAACATGACAATGCAGTCATATCTAAGCTAACCACTAAATTGCATAACATATGAGACAAACACATCCCTCTGTGCAATACTTTTATTTTAATGATGCTGTTGCATAAAAATGCTGCCCTATGCTCTGAGATTCTTCAGACCCTTCTGGGATGTTAGGGGAATATTGTATACAACACTCCAGAAAGAGAAATGCTTTTGGTTTATCTTGTTTGTCCTTTTTACAGGTCTGCTTTAAAACTTTGAAAGTGCAAATTGGTTCAAATATTTGTGATGCATTCATGTGTAAACAAAGTGAAAGTGAAAGTAATCAAAACATAACCAGACAGTCCACATCTGACCTATTCAGATGATGAATGCGCGGATATAAAATGCTGACCCCCATAAATAATTCTTAACAATGTGGGAAATACTGCTACTCAGTATGTCAGCATTTTTTGTGCTCTGCAAGTCCCTGCAACTTCACAGAAAATTGCACATTTCAAACCTATGTGTTGGCCCTTTGCTTTTTAAGCTCACCAGGTATTATTATTATTATTATTAGTTTTAATTTAAACCTTTCTCTTTCGGTGGGGTAACTGGCTTTAAGTTGTAACAAAAAATGTGGCTTACCTCATTCTTTGGCAAATTGGCAAATGGTTTGATGATGGCAGCCAGGGGCACTTGGCACTGTTTAGCCAGATCGGCGGTGCACGGTAGTGAGTAAGTGGTGCATCTTATGAATCTGGGACTGGCATTGCCTGGGAGGAATGAAAAGAGAATTGACAGCATTGGTATTATGATGAAACACATTCCTAGTATCATTGTTTTTATTTTATCATTATCAGAAAACCAATGTTTCTATGGGAGTGTACACCTTTTCAGCAAAAGACTATTAGTTATTAAAAAATAGAAATGTATTATACTGTAATATATTTTCCAAGTATGACAATTTAGTGAGAATTATTACATTAAAGGGTTTAACGTACATTTTAAATGCTATTCGCTTAAATTGGGCTACCTTGGTCCTGCACTGTGAAGTCTGTGGTGACCAGAGGTGGAACCTGTCCTCTAATGTTTGTGGTGAAGACCTGTCCTCCTTGTTTTACTTTGTCATCCTCTATGACTTGAGTCTAAAACAGAGAAGTGAAGCATTACAGTAAATCCAGGAGGCTAAAACAGTTTAAAAAGTTAATTTTGGTTATACAGGCAGTCAAATAACATTATAACACAATTATTGTAATTTTGTTACAATTGTTTTGAAAACCACTTGTGTGTAATCATAGACTTTTTCTTTTTGACTTTATATGAACATGCACTTGCCCAAACATCTAATCTATACAATCAGTTAATAAGAATA
Source organism: Sphaeramia orbicularis (assembly GCF_902148855.1). Taxonomy (NCBI): domain Eukaryota; kingdom Metazoa; phylum Chordata; class Actinopteri; order Kurtiformes; family Apogonidae; genus Sphaeramia; species Sphaeramia orbicularis. Next base: position 28,719,880 of record NC_043974.1, read on the forward strand.
TGTTGATGAAGGAGGAGTGGAATGTACATGCCTTAACCAGATACTTATGAGACACTTATAATAAGCTGCTTATTCATGCCATAAAATGTGTGATGGCATACTTTAAGTAGTATTGTAGTATGTGAAAGTATGCAGTCCCAGGAGGATTAGGCTACTTACTATGCTGGGGATAGAGTCAGGGTCCAGTTTCTTTTGAGGTGGGCCAGCCATCGCCCCTGGTCCTGAGGGGAAGGCACCTGGCATGCCTGGCTGGGGTCCAGCCATGTGTTGTCCCCCAAACTGACCTGACAATAAAACAGGATTTAATGCCTATCACAGGGGATTTACTAACTACATTTTAACATACAGAATTGTGTGTATAGCTCTGTTTTGTTTAATTAAATTCTGAATTTATGTTACTAGTACAAGGAAATGTCTTTGGTTCAGGGGATTTCTCCAACTGCAGGATCTGTGTTCTCAGGTTTAACTTTTTATTAAGAATTCCAGTGAGTACCCAAGAGAACTTAAGTAAAAAAAAAAAAAATATGTGAGCTGGTCTTTTGTTTGTTTGTTTGTTTGTTTACAAAGTGACTTACCTGGTTGCTGTGGGTATCCTGTTGGACCTGCAGCTCCAGGAGCAGGCTGCTGAAAACCTCCAGCACCTGGAGGAGGTGGTCCAGGAAAGGGTCTCCCCATGCCTGCCATTGGAGGACCTGCCATCTGCTGGCCAGCCATTGGAGGACCTGCCATCTGCTGGCCAGCCATTGGTGGACCTGCCATCTGCTGGCCAGCCATTGGTGGACCTGCCATCGGAGGACCTGCCATCGGCTGGCCAGCAATGGGAGAACCCGGCATCGGTGGACCTGCCATGGGCATGCTTGCTGGAGGTGACTGAGGAGGAGACATCTGTGGAGGCATTTGAGGTGATTGTGGTGACGGGGGCATCTGTGGCTGGCCCATTGCTGGGGGAGGAGGTGCCTGGAAATGTTGTTGAGGTACGGTACTTGTTGGAGGATGCATGGGTCTAGGAGCTGCACAAAGAAGAAATAAATAATTTAACACACTCATAATCAACTTATTGATCAAAGTAGGCTGCTATGTATGCTAAACCTGTATATGAGTTTGGTATCATCAACAGAACAAAAAAAGACAAACTTACCATAGTTGCCCAAGTTCATAGCACTCATTTGATTGGTGACCTGCTGTGCTGTGGGCGGGGCCTGAGGTATCATGCTGTTGTATGACGACTGTGGAGGTTGTCCATAAGCAGCAGAGGCAGCTGGTGGAGCAGCGTACCTGAAAAGTTACCATATAACCAGTAAGGTATGGTCTGAAGATGAGATATGAGAGTTATAATATTACATTAAGGAAGGATCTATACAACACTGCAACACTTTTCATGTTGTTTTTCTATTTCAGAGAACATTAGTCACACACTGAACAGATGCTGCTGAGGAAAAACAATTCTACCTTTGTGGATGATCACCATTATGGACATTTTGACTGTAATGACTGGATACTGGAGGTGGAGGCAAACCAGCAGCTGTTGATTTCATCATACCTGCAGTGAGTTCAGTCATATCAGATGTTACATTTCTAGTCTTGACAGAATTAAATACAATGTAGTAATGAGTCACCAGATTCAGATGCAGTAAGTCTTTTGAGAACCCTTCATTTTACATTGAGCTCATTCATTATGAAGCTAAAATACACACCCTCAGGTGGCAGGAACACAGCATGAAAATGAAAGTAATCTGAATGGAAGTACTTCACCTGTTGGTGGAGCATTAAATGCTTGAGGCGGTCCACCATAGTGCCCATAGAGGGGCTGTGTAGTACCAGGTCCAAATCCACCTTGGTAGCCCCCCATCCCTGGCTGGGCCTGAGAGTATGGGGGTGCAGCCACATAACCCTGTTGACTCATTTTGATGGGATGGCTCTTACTGTCTTCTCATGCCAAGATGGATAAGTATGACAACCTGTAAGACGAAGAAGATGCAATCTAAAGCTCGTATATAATACATAATAAAAATGCTGTTCAGCCACACCTATTGGAATCTCTTTAATTAATCTAGTATATTTACAACACAGCGCCTGATACTTGACCTCATCCAATCACCAAGTCTTGTAACATGGACCTTTGACTTTCCTTGTAGGGAGATAACACAGGATTATCTTTAGAAATATTATCTTCAAGTGACGACATGACGTGTTCCTGTCTATTTTGCCACTAGTGACAGTTTTACCCAAGTGCTGCTCCTCAGTGTAAATCTACAGTGTTTCTCCTACACCACAAGGGACAGTGTATGTTTTTCTACTGCTTTAATAGCAACTTATTTTTCAGATTTCAATTTTCCATCCTATTCCTGATCAAGTGAAAACTAAATATCTCCAGTTTGTGATAAATTAATGAATGAAATGTTCCTTCAAAACCCTCTTCACACATGCCACCCTCATGTGTTGGAAAATGCACTGTTATATAGCTGACTTGACTTTCTTTAGTGACTGATTGATTGCTCTCAGATGTCAAATATCTACAAACATGCGATGATCTTATATAATATGATGCACAGCTACAGATAAACTACAAACACTAGGCTATATGAATAGCTTAAAATGAGCTCAACTTTAAACACTGAATGAAGCAGTAAAATAATAATATAAAAAAACCTAATCGTATAATAAATAAACATTGATTAGATCATTTTACTTTTTCACATTTTAAGTATATTTTACTGACAATAGTTATTTGTCATTAGTCATTCTTTCACCACTGGTCACACAGGCCTCTAAAGCTACTTAAATCAAACATTTACCAAGTCTGTCATGCTTTTTTCACACTTAAAGTTTTAATTTATAGTAGAAAAAAAGAGTTCTAAAGTGGCACCAATGTAACGATAAGTAAAAGTTGATTATCTTATTAAGTTCAGCTGCGTCAAGATAACAGCTGCGTAATGACAACATCACGAATATCCGTTTTAGGAAATTATTGGAGCACGTTTTCTATTAAATAATAATTAAAAAAAAAAAAAAAAACACATAAAGGTTGTAATTTTCAGTCGTCTTCCTTGCTAATAGTTCACAGTAAATGCCACTTCCGAGGATTGCCACGTCAAAGACCGTTATGATGGCTAAAAAGCTGAGCATCCCTGTCTATTTTCACCTGGATGGACACGATGTTGTCGTCTTTGTGGTACAATATTCTTCCTATTTGTAACATCTCAGTGTGTAAAGCGCCCACTATCATCACAATACAACGTGTCGTTTTTGTGTTTATTACATACTGACAGAAAACATCTTGCTAGCTACACGGAAATTACTACAAAGTTTTCCTCCGCGACACAAACACATTCATGTCAAGTAACGGTACATTCAGCTGTGGACTCCTCTGCTCTGCAGTGCTATATTAGAAGTGGTTATATATGCAAATGTGGAGTTATTGGTATTTACCTGAATATTGGGAAGAGTCCTCCTTTCTGTGTACTGCTCTCAGTGGAAGCAGAGTGCCACGTCAAACTCCACTGAAGCACCGGTCGCTACGCTGCTCACCGACGAAAGTCACTACCGTCGACTTCATTAGAAATGTAACTTAATTTCCGGTAGTGGTCTTCAAAGTAAAATCATTAACGCCGAATAACTTCTAGCAAACAGTAGAAAGGTGAATAAAACACCATGAATAAGTTGTAAATTAATATTTTAATTTTTAAAATAACAATTACCTCTGCCATATGTGGAGTTGTCGATTTTATAACATTTACTAATGCTTTTATTTTAGATAGCATACGCCTCTACTTCCGGTTTAAGCGTTGTGTTTCCTATTTAGCTTTACATCACTGTTAGCGTCTCAATCGCTGTACGCATGCGTGAAATACACAGAGCGCATACACGTCAGCACAGGGGATGGAAGCGTTTTTTTTGTGAATCCAAGCTTTTCATCATCTAGGCCTAAATGGACAGGTTTACTTCTCCTATGAAATGAAAAGGAATATGGAAAATAAATGAGATTGTCTTAAATTTACTAGCAAGGCATTATTTATTTGCTGAGGTTAAAGGATTATAGTAGATAACACAGAGGAAGTCATGTCCCTGGGGTGTTTCAGGGCACAAGAATCACCAGAAAATGATTTTAAAGTATGATAACGAGTTGTTTGTATAAAATGTAAAACAAATTAAAAGGATCAACACTTCCTTACAATAGCTCAATAATAATAAATCAGTGTGTTGCATCCATCACAAATTAGTAAATAAATTTCACTTCATTTGCCAGCATTAAAAAATGCATAAATAAATCAACAAAAGGCATGAGAGGACAAAAATAAAAACATGTTACTTCTACGTGGATGTGATTATTTTGTGCCACACATGTGTTACATAGTCTGTTGTATTGTTTATGCATGGCTATATCTACTGTGGATTATGTGAAAGTACATGAATTGTAGTAAAAGTAGTCAAGAACACATGTACAGATTTGCTCCTTTTCTTATTTATAGATAAGACATGTTGTGGAGTGGGTCAAAATTGGGTGGCAATCGGTTCCCACAAGAAAAAAAGTATGATTTAACCAGGCAATGTTGCTCGCATTCTTATTTATTTATTTATTTATTTATTTATTTATTTATTTATGGGGTTGTTGTTGTTGTTTTTTTAAATATTTATTTATTTATTTTTTTGGCTGTGTTCATATATATGCCATGAAGGGCAGAAATGAGCATAATGAGCAGATAACAGTCCATCATCAGTACAAACCACTAGTTGCTTTACGCGCTCACGGGCGTGTCCGTGCGCAGTGACGTTTGCAAACGGGCTGGACCCAGGAGAACTCAGATGATGGGGTTTGAAGTGGTACGGTAGTGGTGGTTTTTGTGAAGTGCTGCTGTTCTGGCTCCCAGGTCGATGACTGCGCATTGGAGGTTTGGCTGAGGAGTTGCGCGCAGCATGGGCATCGGGGATTACATCTGTCTAACGCTGCGTGGTGGTGCGCCCTGGGGATTCTCCATAGAAGAGGGAGAGGGGGACACCTACAGACCTTTTGTGGTTTCCCAGGTACATAGTTATTTGTCTTATCTGTCTGTATTTAGTTCCCTTTAGAGTCGTGGATACTGGTCGAACTCATTTACACTTTTAATGATGTTGTTGTCCAGTTTGGATTAAAACTTTTACATGCTCAAAGATATTGTATCACTTGGATTGGAAGTCTAATGGTTGTTCAGAGAAAAAGATCTTTGAGCAGAACACTAGTGGGAGAGAATTTATTCCGAATACTGCCTCATCCTGCATTTTTGTGCGCGTTGGCTGTGTTTTGGTGCGAGATTCCTCAGGACCCTTATATGGTCAAGGCCAAAGCAGAGTGTGAAGCCCAGAACTGTGTGATCTGTTATCACTCAGGGAAAAAACATTATCCAACCAAGTTAAGAACCCACATAGTGAAAAGTTAGAATATCCATGCAAACAGAAAAAGTCATGGAGTATCAGCTTAACCTCAAATACCCCATGTCTGATACTGCATATGAACAACATCAGATAAGTTACAGGAAAGAGGTTATGCAAATTGGAGGTTCTAGCATGTGGACATTTTAGCTTCATTGCATTTGTTTAGTTTGATAGTGTGGTCATAAAAGTTTTAGGTCACAGTAGAGGATTCACATTCCCTGAATAGAGATGAACTACTTTACTTATGATGTACAGAGGGCAGTCATTTAGATACAGTCTGCACATGCTATTTGGGAGTTTTTAAGACAAAAGTTTCAATCCTAATGATGCATGTCTTTTATAATATAAACCAGCTGTTTTTAGGTTTTTAATAGTGTAATCTGACTAGTAATCTTTTGACATGATGATGCACGATTTGTTTTTGAAGTACATGTTAGAATTTGATAAACGGTGTCCCACTCTGGCTCCATGTGCTTTTCTCTCTTATTAGATTTATTAGTGAAGATATATGAGCTCAAAGAAGGACTGTTATGCAATAAATCTGTTAAGACAGAAATGAATATGCAGCCAGAGAGGGCTTTTTACTCTCAAATCAACTCTCAATGATTGGTACCTCACTGCAACTCCTAGTGGGCAATGCTTTTGTCATACACTCATGGAAAAAATTATTAGACCACCCTTCTTTTCTTCAATTTTTTGTTCATTATAATGCTTGGTACAACTAAAGGTACATTTGTTTGGACAAAAACAACAAAAATAGCTCATAAGAGTTTAATTTAAGAGCTGATATCTAGCCATTATCCACGGTTTTCTTGATAATAACCAAAATCACTTAAGTTCTTACATCAATAATTATGTAAATGTACTGCCAAAAATAGTGCTTTTAGTCATTCCATGTTTTCTTTTTTGTCTGTTTTAGTCACATGATACACACAGGAGTTGGTGCTTGATTGCATAACCATTGTTTTTGATGACTTTTGATGGTCTAATAATTTTTTCTGTGATTGTATATATTGTCTGGATCATAGGTATTGCAGAACCTCTGGAATTTGCTTCTGTATGTTGTCTACTGGTGAATAAGCTGATGTATATGTATCTCTATCCTAAAATAAATGCAATTAAAGTTGATTGATGTTACATGATAGGTTTCAGATTTTAGATTTCCTTTTAGATAGACTGTTTAGAGATAATGCCAGGTGCCTTAAGGCTCTATATATGGTATAGTCATCTTGTTCACAAGTACTCGAGTTGTACAGATCCCTCATCAGCTCATCGTCCACATGGTGAACATGTAAATATTTTTCTTAAGCTCCATTCCTGTAACATCAAAGCACCACCAGAGGAAAGCTGTAGAGGCCATGAAAGCATCAATAGATCACTTTAATGACAGATGCAAAACCTGTTTCAGAGAACTCAGGTAACATGGTTCTGGTTTGTTTATATTGTTGAAGCATTTGATTATTTATGAAAAATCATCAAAAACACAGTACATTTTTTTATCTCTTTATTTAAGGATCCCCATTAGTCTCTACCACAGCAGAGATTAGTCTTCCTGGGGTCCATGCCCAATATTAAAGTATTACAATTTTTACATTTTCAAAGCACATAAACAGAAAAAAACAAAACAAAACCTAGTTACATTAATTTAGCATTGTTTCATAAGTGTAAGGACTTTAGTTCAAGCACAAATATTCAAATTGTATCAGACAGACAGCAAAGTAGTTGTAAAAACTCTATTTATTCACCACTTTGAATGCAAATTTTGGTTCATTCTTATCTTGGAATATATTTACAAGTAGATATATGTGCAGTGCATCATAAACAGTTGGTTCTATCATCTGGGGGTTTCGTGTAACTCATCTGGAAGGCATAACCTCAAACATACCTCCAAACTTCTTCTTGTGAGAGGTACACAAAGCCAAGTTGGTTATTTAAAAGCTGAAAAAGCAAACATACCAAGATCATGAGAAATACTTCTAAGCTCATGGCTTTCCTGCGCCTGATAAAATGTGTTTTTGAGGCTTCTGTTGAATGTAGAGGATAACTGTGTTTTGTTTCCCCAAGAGAAACTGAGTGGTTTGTGTACTGACAGCCCGTACAGTGTAGGAGCATGGGGTATCCACTCGTAAAAGGTTCTGTCCATATAAGGAAAGCTGTATTTTTCTTCTAATTTGGAGTCCTGGCTTGGGTACAGAATTGATGAGGTCACTTTATTTTTAAAGCAGCAGAAACAGCATGATACTAGTCTTGACCCTGAAACAAGAAAACATGAAGGAAAAATATTAAGATTAAGGCAAAAACTTTCTGGATAAATTTAAGACTTTGGAACAATTAATAGTCGTGGGGTTCGAAATAACTCCAATCTCACCAACCTGAACATGAAACATTTTAGGCTGCTAATTAGTATGTCATGTTGGTATGTGGGATGTCAGAATGCATTAACTCATTCATGACTAAGTGAATTTCACCCTAATGCAAGTGAAAGTGTGCAGAGAAAAGTAGAATTTACACATTGAATGCAATTGGTATCAGCATTATATTCAGTTATTATTAGTCCCTTGCTTGGGTTATCTTGCCTTCTGCAGAGCAAAGAGGGCTCTTGTTGCTTGTTCTTCAGTGCTAATAGTGCACCAGAGGAACCTTATTAAGCTGCCAAGCAATCAGCAAAATGCCACCGCCTCATTCATTCAGCGCTGTTCTCCCAGAGTAAACAAAGTGCACCACAGGTCATTCCATTACTGGAGTGTAGGGATTGTGTTTTTCAGCAGAAAAAGTTAGACTGTGTGAGAGAGAAATGACCTCAGATCAGGACTGTGTTTGTTTACATCCTCTGTCTGTCAACATTAACCCATAAAGACCCAAACAGCCACCGACGACCAAAACCATCTACTGATCTAAAATGCTTAAGAACTTCTGATCCACTAATTCTGTAAACAATTGGTGTAAAACACAATTTGTCATCTTTTTATGGTCGTCAGATATGACCCATTCAGTTGTTCAAAGGCTCCATAGTTACCGTGGAAACACCGTCATCTTCTACAACACTGATTCACCAGTAAAAATCATAGAGTTTGATAAATAATGGTGAATGGACACATTGGGTTTTTGTTCAATTGATGATGTAGTTTGCTGAAAAAGTCACTTTTTCTTTAGTTTTATCTGTTTTTGATATAGTAACTTAGTATCTATAATAACTTTAATCTGAGCTTTTATGAACATCTACATGATCACATAATTGAATACAAGAAAATACCCAGTGTTCACTGAAAATCCACAAAATACAGAGGATAATGTCATAATAAATGGTGATAAATCTCTTAAGAAATGTAAAATATAGAGAGAAATTCATTCGGGAACTGACACAAAAGCAGCACTGGGTCTTTATGGGTTAATGTTAGCTCCTCAGTAGCTTTGTGTTTCGATATTATAGTTGTGAATCATAGTGTTTCTGGCTGTAGGACACAATCTAATACCACAAATGTAAATCTAAACAAAAGCATACATTTTACATACTACAAACATATTTTAATAAACTCTGGGGCATGTACATGATGACTGACTTAACACCAAAATTTGTAGTGTGCAACATTGCGTGATTCTCTGAATGCAAATGTGATTTAGGTGTATTATCAGCCTTTTTTTTTTTGTTTCAGATATTTTTTATTGCAAAGCCTTATCATAGTACAGACTTGAGATCCCCTGATTGGTACATTATGCTTCATTTTTGACAGTAACATAACAAACGCACAATCAGAAATTAAAAGAAACCTACATTGATAAAGTGAGGGAAAACAAAGAAGAAGAAAAAAAGAAGGGGGCGGAAAAACAAAAACAAAATTTGACATCACACCCCCCCATCCCCAGACCCACTGAGATAAATCGGGTAGTGCTGCGCTGTGGACTACTGCTTATGTAGTGGATCTTAACTGTCTAGCCCTTCCATATATGATATCACTGGTTTCCAAATTTCTGTCAAATTCTCCCAATTTGTGGTTAAGTGTGTATCTAATCCTCTCTAAGTGAAGGGTAATCATCACTGTTGTTGTACAGGCTTTATTTTCAGCCTTTTTTTTTTTTTTTTTTAACTGATCGCAGCAAAATAAATGAACACACAGATATCACAGTTTCTTCCTCTGTCCAGTCATTTTCTTTTCTTTTTTTTTTTTTTTATCTCTATCTGTATTCACATTATTGCTCAATTGTGTGTTTTTTCTTATATGTCCATGTATGATTAGTATTCAGTTCAGAATTTTAGCTCCTTTCCAGAATAACTGATCAAAAAAACTGACATAAAAGGAATATTTGGACAGATGGAACAGAAAAAGAAGACAAATACCTCTTTAAAATTCATATAATTGCTTCCAAAAAGGCCATTACAAGGACCTGGCTCAAAACTGATGCACCCCGTGATGATCAGTGGCTATAATAGAGGAAATCTACTCTATGGAAACTTTGACTTATTGCCTATGGATCAAGGAACATATCTTCATAAAGCGCTGGAGCAAATGACTGGATTATAAACAAAGCAAAGCAATTACTACAGTTTGTAATTTAAATATTTTGTGTTCCACCAGTGACCCATAGTATCTGTGTTGTATTGTGTGTTTATAAAACAAATAAAAGTAAAGTATAAAAAAAAAAAAGGACGAAGTTGTTGCAGCTAAAATCAAAATTTTTGATGTTTGCTGTTACTTTACTTTCTGGTCGGTGGAAAGTGATAAATATCAGATGAGTGGATTTAGAAATTAGATGTTAATATATTCCCAATGAGTCGTACATGCTACCTGTAAGACAGCTGGAAAATGTTTGCCTGAAATGTAAAAACATAATTGCTTAAAGCTGCAAAAGAACAGGAACTGCCGTGAGCAATGCAGGCGCATTATGCAGTCCTGGATTTCCTGTGATTTTCTGTTGTGTTAAAAGCTATTAAATAGATAATGGCTAACGGTAACGGGATAACACAAGCAAATAACATTGTCTAATCCTGACCCCCCAAATTGTTACAGTAAACATTGTTGTTCAGGGCTGGTGATGCTTTATTTTCTGGACGTTTTCTCCAATTTGAAAGAAAAAATATTTTCATGCCTGGAGTAGTGCTGTTATATGAGTAGCATATGTGACACAGGACTGAGATGCATTGTGAGGTCTTTCTCTATTGACCGTTACTCGACTTTGTGTTTCTTTGTGTTGCGAAGAGACAGGACGAGATATTTTTTTCCCCTCCTTTTTTGGAGCCCCAGAGGTTGCTGTGGCTTTACAGACAAACTGTTTTCCCTGCAGTGAAGTGTGAGTCCCAATAGGAAAGCACATAGGATACCTTATACGGCCTGTTTGCACACTCTGAAATACTATATAAGTAGAGTCAGATTTTATATGAAAGTTACAAGCTCTATAAAGTAACTCATAAATTACTGTTTAGCAGAGCCGTGTCCAAGATGTTGCTTATGTTGGACCTAGACTTGTTTATTGAAAGTTCTTCAGGATCTAAAGTGATAAAGTTGTGTCAAAGTGTCAGAAACAAACTTTTTTAGCAGCACGGCTTGTACTGTGCTGTTTTAATTTACACTCTGCATTTTGTTGACATAGTACATAAAGTGAAATCTTTTGCTCTTACATTAACTAGATGTAAGTTTTCTGCACATTTACACATTACTCCCCTGCTGCTTTATCTGACAGCAGTATGGGCTATGTGTGTGTGCACTGCCATCTAGTGTCAAACCTGTTATATTACAAGTGCAAACATTACTTTTTTTTTTTTTTTTTTTTTTGCCAAAACTTACGAGTATTCATGTTTGCGTTATGTTTTATGTCATTATTTCATTAAACTTTGGTTAGGATATGTTGTTGTTGTTTTTTTCCTCTGCTGTATAATGTATTCTTAGCTTTATGTTTGTTTCTTCTGATGTCTCTCAACTCTTCTTGTAATTCTCCAAGGATTTATGTCACCCTAGAAGGCAAGAAAAAAATAGCATCATTTACTTTAACTGAGTGCTAAAGTAAACAAAGAGTGTGTAGTTAAGTTTTGAAATGCCTGAATGCCTGAGCTGTGAGCTGTTCCACGATTTATGTGGCCTCTACTCGCCAGGAGGTCCTTCTGGGTAACAACTTTAATAAAAAACAACTCTGGGAGACTGTTTTCACTTAGTGATGGTTAGATGAAATACTTCATCTTCATCTTAATCTCTATTGACTGCAATGTATCATGAACATGACTCTTTATATTAGACCATAAATCCTTTTGATAATTAGACAGGAATACAAATGGCTTAATTATGGTGAGTGAAGTGTGTTACAGAGCATTATCTCTTCCAAGATTGATTCTGATGATACATATCCTTTATTTATGGGGGTTATTTGTAACTAAACTAAATCAGGGGTGTTCAGGCTTTCCCTTATAAATGTCTAATTTCTGAAGGTGTATCCTCTGATTACTAGATACTGAAGTAATCAGTTACCCTTCTTACTGTATGAGTGACCTTTTGCGCACAATTTATGGGGCTTTTTCTCCTTATTAAATGTTCTTATTAATGAACCATTTTATAGGCCTCAGGAACCAATTACAAGAGAATGAAACCATCAGTCAGTAGTTTAACTGTGTAAAGAGCTGCCCTTTAAATTGTTCTGCAGAGAGCTGGACTACTGTAATAATATACAGCCGTATGGTTAAAACACAGCGTAGGATTAAAACTGTTACTACTGACAGTGATTATACATTGCTTTACTCTCACCTGCAGTATTTAAGGAAATCCCCACATTTAAGACATCGACATTTATTTTATTTCATTGTAATTTCTTCTTTTTTTTCTCTCTCTCTTCTGCCCAGTTTACTCAGTTCTGGTTCCAGTTACTATTACCATTATAATTATCACTATGGTTGTTATTGTTGGTATTATTGATATTTTCTTGTGAAGGTCTTCGCCACCGTCTTCTTCCTTTTTCTCCCCCCTTCAGTCTTTCCTTCTCTTCTCCCCCTTTCTTCTCCTTCCCCCTGTTCCTTCATATCAGGTCGGGCATCAAAATGTGGTTCAACGAAACTCAAAATAAAGACAGTAGAATATTAAGAGGAGTCTCAAATGCTTTATGAAGTTCCCCTCGGCAAAGCAAGTTTGTTCAGCACCAAAAGGCAGCCATACTACCATTCTGCTGTTAGGATGCTGGACAAGACAAGTTTAGAAAGAAGAAAAAAAAAAAGACATTGACATATGCTGTGTTAGGAATAAGTTTGTGATTTATTGCCTTATCTTCTCATTTTCATGCTCAGGTACAAGAGGGTGGCCGTGCCTTCCTGGATGGGGTGCAGGAAGGCGACCAGGTGGTTTCACTCAACGGGGAGCCGTGTGCTGATCTCACCCTTTTGCAAGCCCATGCAATCATCGAAACATCAATCGGCTGCCTGCAGCTACTCCTCAAAAGGTAGAGCCACAAAAAAGAGCTAATAAAATGTGCAGTTTAGAAAAAACATACACAGAACTTCATGTTTGGAATCATCTGTGCACCCTTTTTATATATCCTTTATTTAACCAGGTAAAAAAAAAAAGCCTCATTAAGATTACAAATCTCTTTTTCAAGAGTGACCTGGCCAAGAAAAGCAGCATAACACACAGTTTCATTATCATTATAGTTACATTATCAACACATAATACAAAAACTTACAATCAATAGTTACAAAACAATCATTTGTGCAAGTTTTAAAAACAATTACATTAACCAAGCTCATTGATTTCACGCTCCTTTAAAATAGCTTTAAATTCACCTATAGTAACCAGTTCAAATAGATTTAGGTTGTTTTGCAGGACATTCCATGCAGACGGGACAGCATATTGAAATACAGTCTTACCCAACTCTGTTCTGGCTCTAGAAACCACCATCAGTATGTTTTTCTGCAAACGCAGAGCATACTGTTGTTGGTTTTTGTAAATGAAAATCAACTGATGAGACCACCTGCGAACATACAGAGAAGGGAATCCAGCCGTAGCATACAAAATACAATGGTGAACGCGATTTCCACAGCCAGTCATAAAATGTACGGCACAGTGGCAGACAGTGTCCAGGTTTTTTAAAAGATTTTCAGATGCATTCATAAAAAGGAGATCACCATAATCCATCAGAGGTAAAAAAGACACAGAAATTAATCGTTTCCTTGTATGAACAGAGTTTTAGCTTTAGTTTATGTACTAGAGCACAGGTGTCAAACTTGCGGCCTGGGAGCCAAAACCGGCCCGCCAAAGTTTCCAATCCGGCCCGCGGGATGAATTTGCAAAGTGCAAGTTAGGGCATCAAACTCAAAAATAATATGATAATAACCTATAAATAATGACAACACCATTTTTTTCTCTTTGATTTAGCACAAATAACATTAAATTATGAAAATATTTGCATTAAGAAACTATCCTTTAACAATAAAATGTGAATAACCTGAACAAATATGAACAACCTGAAATGTCTAAAGAAAATTAAGTGCAATTTTAACAATATTCTGGCTGCTACCAAATGTTTTGTGCCTTTGTAGATCTCATATGTAATGCACATGTATAAATTGTAAGTCGAGGCATAATATTGATTAAACTGTACTTATATTTCTTAACAAATTTCATTTTTTTCAGGTTATTCACATCCTTTTTGTTTGGATAGTTTGTAAATGTAAATATTGGCATAATTGAATGTTATTTTTTTGCCCGAAAACAATTTGGAGTTGTCATTATTTATTGGCTATTATGGTATTATTATACTGGTCCGGCTCACTTCAGATAAAATTTAACTGAATGTGACCCCCGGAAGAAAATGGGTTTGACACCCCTGTACTAGAGGTTCAATGTGCTGCTTAAAGGACAGATTTTCATCAATAATAATACCTAAGTATTTGTAAGATGACACCATTTGGATTTCATTCCCTTCAGTTGTTTTAATTTTAGGGTGCTGAGAGGGTGGCCGTTTTCTATTTGAAAAGACCATAACTTTACATTTGTCTGCATTTAACACAGATTGGCAGACTGGTAGCCATATAAGGGTGTTAGGACAATTCATTGATATGACAACTGAGCCATGCAAGTTTATAACAGGACTGAAAAAATTATCAGAGCAGAGCCGAATTAGCATTTAGATAGCATGTTGTTTTATGGCCTGCATCCTTTAGCCTGTATAGTTCAGTAAACCATCAACTAACATTTGTGTACATCCATGTCTGTGTGTGTATTAGTGAGTTAATGTGTGTGAGCCATGTTGACCTAGCAGCTGGCTCGGCCAAGGTGTTTTAGATTTATGTGTGTGATTTCCAGGCAGCTGCTCGGCCATTACTCAGTGGGCAGTGCCAGTCAGTGTATCAATATAGCATGGACTCAGATATGGCTGCATATTATTTTTGGTGTTTTTATTTAAACTGCAGGGGATGTACAGATATTTTGGAATCCCATTTCAATGTTTACGCTTTCCCCATGAACCACAGCAGGTCTAGAAATGACAGAATAGTATAAAGTAGACATTTGTATTACTATGTAACTATACAACTGTGCATCTGTTGACACTGATAACAGAAATCTCAAATTAAAATGTGGTAGAATATGTCACACCTTCCCTTTCGCCAATAATGGAAGTCTTTTAAGCTGTCACTGACCTTGAAGGTGGAAAGTCGGTGATGTTGAAAGATGATACTTTGAACTTAGCTGACCCTTTTACTTATTTTGCTGAAGGACGATTTAAGTTACTTGACAACTTCAGCAAGAGCATGACCACACCATATATAAACCCATTTAACACCATATGTTTAGAGTACGTACAAGCAAGTGGAGACACTGAAATAAACATTTAACCCATAAATTCATAAGAAAGACCCAGTGCTTCTTTTATTTCACTTCCCAAATGAATTTTTTTTCTATCTCTTTAACCTATCATAACTGATTGATTACCATTTATTTTAATATTATCCTCTATATTTAGCATTTTTCACTGTGAATGATATATTTTCCTATATTTAATTTCCTATATTTAATTTAGCTATTCATGAAAACTCAGAGTAAATGCAATGTTATTATATCAAAACAAAGAAAACTGAAGAAAAAGTGATTTTTTTTCAGCAAAGATATCAATAATAGAACATACAAACAAGTGTGACCATCCACTGTCATTGATCCAACTCCATGGGCTTTACTGGTGAATCAGTGTTGTAGAAGATGACGGTGTTTCCACGGTAACTACGGAGCCTCTGAACATCCAAATGGGTCATATCTGATGACCATGAAAAGATGAAAAACAGCATTTTACTCCAATTATTTACATGTATTGATAGAATAAGTGGATCAACAGGTATTGAACAATTTATATCAGTAGATGCTGTTGGTCACAAGTGGATGCTTCGATCTTTATGGGTTAATTGCTAAAAGAGGATTAAACACACTAACTACTTATCCAACATATGTAAATAATTAACTATTAAAGACCTTGAGTTAATATTGTGGCAACATTCAAATGAAAATTTCTTTACATTTAACCCTTCCTAAGTGATTTATCACAATTTATTCTAATATTGTCTTCTGAATTGTGCATTTTTCAGAGAAAATCTTTCCTTTTCCAATATTTGGTGATTATGAGATGTTCATAAAAGCTCAGAGTAAATTTAAAGGAAATTATATCAGAACAAAGGAGAGGTCTACATTGTCAAGTGTCATTAGTCAAACCACATGTGTTTTACATATGATTTAATGATGAAGAAGGTGACAGTGTTTCCAATTTCGTTATGAGCCTCTGAATGTCAGAAAATAAAAATATGATGTATTGATAGAACTAGTGGTTTAAAACTTATTGAATATTTTATATCAGTGGATGCTTTTGGTTGCTGGCGGCTGTTAGGTTTTTAAGATTAAATAAATGTCTAACTATGAATGAACATCTGAAATACCAGGCAAATTACTGTGGCTCAGAAGTATGAAAAAATATTGCAGCAATAGACCCTTTGACCTATGTTTGTTTTATAGTTTTAATATCGTACTTTCAATTCTTTTTCAGATCTGGACCCTGCACATGTATGGAGTCAAATTTCTCTCAATGTTTATATTTTTTCTAATCTTTTCATACAGTTTCTTACATTTTGCATTTATTGTTTTTCTGTTGTGGTGAGTTGTGAATTGCTTAGTTCTTCTCGTCCATAACATTTCATTGCAGTGACTGTGTCTTAATACAAATAAACAAATATAAATCTGAATGTAATAAAGAAATTAAACTAAAATAAAAACCTAAATTAAACTAAAGTAAACTAAATATTTAGATGAAATACATTAAAAATGAACTTGATCGGAGCAACTGAAATACAAATTTAATCCATTTAATTTTGAAACACAATCTAGAATCATGTGCTATTCCAGTGTATAAAAAGGTCATGGTGAAAGGATGTTATACTGAACTTCTACAGCCAATTATGCTTTCTTTTTCCTTCTAATGTTGCTAGCAGAATTTAGCAAGTCGGTAAAGTCATATCTGATGATGCAAGACTAAAATGTTTAACTGGGTGTCATGTTTGGAAATAATTATAGAATTACTAAGAAAGCACAAACAAGTCAACACTTATCATAAATGTTTTAAAACCCATCCGAGTTATTACCTGTGCAAAATGTGAGGCAAACAGCTTAAAAAGGACACATGAAATGTTTACTTTACAGACTTTATAAAACTAAAATTGGCAACCACTGTGGTGCCTGAGCAGAAATGTCTGACTCTGACTGTGACGGAAAATAAGGATTGTTAAGATAAACTAAAGAGTGATGAAAAAATAAAGCTGTGGCAGCTTGTATTGATGATATGAGGTCAAAGACTGTCTCTTCATGCCCCAGAAAACTCCTTGTGGGTTGAACTGCAGGCTCTTATCACTATCCACCCTCACTAAATGGGTTAACTCAAACACAAAAGCACAGTGTTCTTAACGACATTTGACATCTGCATTTGGAACATCCGATGTTAAAAAGTAAATCGGAACAATTCTCTTCTTAGCTCATGTTGTATTGACTTTCTAAGTGGTTTAATAATTATTTCTAAAGCTACAAAATCATCATGTTTTACAAATTTTCATGATCAAAACTCATTCTTTCTTTCCTCTCTTCCTTCCCAGGTGCACCAGCATCCCCTCTGAAGACTACGAATCAGAGGATGCATATTGTGCTGAGAGGGAATCCTCTGGAGAGGCTTTGGAAAGCACCACCCTCCACATCCTTTCCCCAAAGCACAGGTCTCAAAGCCCAAGGGAACTTTACATATCTGAGTCACAGGACGAGGCATACTATGGGGAGATGGACAGTGATGCAGAGTTCCCCAGGGAACCCCAGCTTCTTTCTACTGAGCTGCACCTGCCCTCATCTGTCCATCAAAGAGACCGGGAGCCTGTTTTTAGGGGAAATGATGAAGCAAGGCGCTGTTTCTCCCCTGGGGACATGGTGGAGCTCCAGGTTTCCCTGTCTGAGCAAACCCTGGATGACATAGGCTGCACCTCTCTTGGGAGTGCATATGGAATCGAGGGAGAACTCTCAAACAAAGAGGCCAGTGAGGTGACGCATACAGCCACTGCATCACACTATGTGCCGTGTCCTGTCAGAGAGCCCCTCAGCCAGCATGGAGTGGTGCTCAGCTCGCCCTCTATGCTGGGGCAGGTGGAGGTCGCTTTGCTACAGCCAGCAGCATCAGGAGCAGGGAGGGGCATCCAGAGTGGGGGAGGCGGAGTAGGTGGCCCCAGGGTCACTGCTGTTGGATCCCGAAATGAGGAAGATGAAGTAGGAGGGCACTACGAGGGAGTCCCTAGGTCCGTTACTGTCTCATTTGGAATTCCCACTGAAGAGGCCACACCAGCAGAGGACCAGGACTCGGATTCTGATTCTCAAGGAGATCAAGACAAACCAAACAAGCACCGGGCAAGACACGCCAGTAAGTACCCACTGACAATTACAGCTGGTGTGTAGTCTTAGTGTACATTTATCCTCTATTTGTGTGTGAGAGCGGATGTATGAATGGCAGGACTCTGTTCTTTAAGGGTCAATTTGCAAGTTAATAGAACAATAAATTGCATTTGTCAACAACATGTGTGCATTCCCAAGCCAGATGTCCAATGTGTAAGCCTCAGAATAGTATGTGTCACTCTGTAGAGGGGGCAGGGAGGGGGCTCATTCCTTCAAATGGAAGTGGATACATCCGGGTCTAATGCAAATCACAACAGAATCAAAGTGGCAGGAGCAGTGGGGAGTTTTAGTAGTATAGTAATAGTAAACAAAGGATCAATGAAAATAATCACAATGGAAAAAGATAAATTGGTGTTTTACTGATCATATATGCAAAGCTCATTCACCTTATAAATCATGTATCCATAATGTGTTTGAAAAGGCTTGATGATGAATGTGGATACAGGGGCGTTGCTCCGAACTGTGTTGAAGACATAAATATAACCCCAGCACGCTGATGATGCCTGCAGAAGTGGCCTTTTGACAGACACCAGCATGTGCTCCCCTAGCCCGTTACCTGATCCTCTCAAACTGGGTGCTTTAACTGAGCTAAAAAAGTGAGTCCATTGCTCACTCCCGCTGTCTCTTCCACCTTCAGGTTAGTCTTGCAGGAATATAAAGAAGTAAGACCGCTTGTTGTTTTATTACAGATGTATATTGTTAAATGGCTTGAGAGACTGAATGCTATGTGGTGTTTGTTATTGCCTCTACTGGAGTATCACCAAATGTGACAGATTTAAGAAGAAGAAAACGTTTTAAGTGGAGAACTTGTCAACTTACAGATAAGGGCTTGTAAAGACGCTTTCGTCCTGGTGAATTTACTGCACTGAGGCTATCTTTAGGCTCTGTCAATTCCCCACTGATTGCTAGTTTACAGGGATGAAGGACTAATTAGATATAGTGTACTGTCTGTGAACAAATGGAGATATTAGATATGGGTCAAAGGGTTTTATAGCTGCTTTTATGAATGTTCAGACTGAATTAACAAATTTGGAGAAATATAATTGCAGAAAAATGCTGTAAGAGTACATATATATACACATGTGATTTTTGTGTGTATGGATTTTGTTGTTTTATGTTTGAGGTAATCAGTTAATGCTTCTGTTAGTCTACTGTGGATTGTTGTGTGTTCCCGGCATCTGTTCAGTAATAGTTTATACATCATTAATGATTTGTTTGTCATATTGGAACTTGCTGTCAGTTCTGCTTCTGCTGTTAATGTGAAGGTAGTTATATTTACAAAGCATCTTTCACCGCTGTTTGTTCAAGCTTTATCTTGAGACTGCTAAACCATTTGTATAGGTTTGTATGATTAATTATAAACTTACTTTGCTGTGTTGTAAAAGTAATGTTCTACATCCATAACATAATAAGTCCATTACAAACGATTAAAGATCTGAGAAGAACAAACAAGACCATCATTATGTGGAGACTGAGAAGCAAGTTGCCATCAAAACAGTCTCAAACAGATGGAATTATTTATGAGCTTTTACTTCACTATGAGTTATTGGTACCTACAATGTAAAGTGAATTCTGCCCAGAATCTGTCTTCTGCTTCCCTTCTTTGAGATCATTTACTGAAGCACTGAACTCTTTTTTTTTTTTTTTTCCCTTTTCTACACAGGGCTCAGGCGTAGTGAGAGCCTGTCTGAGAAGCAGGTGAAGGAGGCCAAGTCCAAATGTAAACGTATTGCTCTCCTTCTTAAGGCTGCTCCGCCCAACCCCAACAACAAGGGGGTGTTGATGTTCAAGAAGCATCGGCAGAGGGCAAAGAAATACACTCTTGTGAGCTACGGCACGGGAGAAGAGGAACCTGAGTACGGAAGTGAAGAGGACGAGGACAACGAAGACGAAACCCATGCTGTTGAGTTTACTCTTGTTGCTCCAACAGATTCAGAATCAGACACACATTTGCTCACTAATGCCAATAGCAGCAAAGGTGTACTAACTATAAACTGGGATAAGGGTCTCCTTGAAATTGAACGAAACCTCAACAACCAAGAAGAGATGGAATGTTTGCCTGAAACCAAGGGCAAAGGTGCCCTAATGTTTGCCCAACGGCGCCAGAGAATGGATGAGATTTCTGCTGAACATGAGGAGCTAAGGCGCCAAGGTATTCCCGTTGAGGGACTGGTAGAGGCTGAAAAGAAGCAGGAAGTACACTCCTACATACAGTCTACAAATGAAGGCCATGCATACATGGATGTGAATATACACCAACAAACTCAGCACCAACAACAGTACCAGCAATATCAAGGGCAACAGTACTATGAGCAACAACAGCAGCAGCAGCAGCAGCACTACCAGCAGCAGCAACAGTATCAATATCAGCAGCAACAGTATGAGCAACAGCATTATCAACAGCAACAAATGTATCAGCAGCAGCTGGAGTATCATCAGGAGCAACAGCAAATTCAACAATATTCTGCAAATGTCAATGGCACAGTCCATCATCAAACCAATGAAATGCAGAGTTCTTTCAGTAATCGCACTGCAAAGCCTTTTTCAGCACAAAACATGGTGGCCACCCCTTATTCTCCCGCAGTGAGTGGGACCAATCAGGAGGCTGTGGGCCAAGGAGAGCAAATAGCATCCCGTGATGAACGCATTTCTACCCCTGCCAGTAGAACTGGGATTTTGCTGGATACGAGGAAAAAAGTCTCTGGTAAACCTATGTTCACGTTTAAGGAAGCACCAAAAGTATCACCTAACCCAGAGTTGCTAAACCTCCTCAACAAAAGTGATAAAAAGATGGGTTTTGAGTCAGGACCTGAGGAAGACTACCTTAGCCTTGGGGCTGAGGCTTGTAATTTCCTTCAGTCTCCACGGGTTAAACACAAGATTCCTCCACCAGTGGCTCCAAAACCTGTGATTAACCCCAACTCTCCTCCTTGGTCTGCACCAATAGAAATGACCAACCAGGACATGGCTCAGTGTGCTGAAAATAGTGTAATGACACCTGCTGTAGCCCCCACAGTAGATACTACTCCTGCTCCAGAACCAGAGCCAATCTCTGCACCTGCCCCTGAGCCCTCTCCCCCTTCTGCAGTGCAGGAGGTTTCTGCCAGCATTACTACAGAGGAACAGCATGCGTGGAGCCTCAGAGAGCAGGAATCTCAACAGCAGTCTTTGCAAATAAAATCAGCAGAGGACAATGTTCATATGATTTCTGCTACACAGCCTGAGCCTGCTCCTGTAACTTCCTGGAGTACACCACAAACACAAGTACAGCAACAGCCACCTGCAAATACGTGGCATCCGGCTCAAGCACAGTTCCAGGAACCTCCTCAGAGTGGTTCTCCACCGCAGCCAACATGGGTGACGCACCAGCCGTCTCAGCCTCAGCCTTCCACAAATAATTGGCCTCCTCAAATTCAGCCAACATGGAATCAGCCTCAAGAGCAAGCCCAGGCACATCCTCAGACGCCCTGGACCCAGCCTCAAGAGCAACCTCCATCTCAGCCACAGGGTCAGCCACCATGGGCCCAGCCTCAAGAGCAACCACCATCTCAGCCACAGGTCCAGCCACCATGGGCCCAGCCTCAAGAGCAACCATCGTCTCAACCACAGGTCCAGCCACCATGGGCCCAGCCTCAAGAGCAACCATCGTCTCAGCCACAGGTCCAGCCACCATGGGCCCATCCTCCGGAGCAGTCATCGTCTCAGCCACCCTGGGCTCAGTCTCATGAGCAGCCACACATCCAACAAATGCAGCCAACTTGGGGTCAACCTCAAGAACAAATGCAGCAGGCCCAGCCCCCATGGGCACAACCACCATCAAGAGACTCCCAGCAACAGCCACCCTGGATGCAACAACAAAAATCCCAAGTACAACCTCCATGGGTTCAACAGGTTCAACCAGAGTCCCAGCCACAACCACCATGGGTTCAGCAACCACAGCATCAGGCTCCTCAACAAGCATGGCCACAGACCCAGGCACCAGGTCAGCCTCAACCCCCTTGGGCATCACCTCAGCCTCAGCAGCAGCAGCCTTCATGGCCACCATCACAAACTCAAAGTCAACCTCCTTGGATCCAGGCAAACCAAGCACAACCTCCAGCTCAGCCTCAAACTAATTTGAATCCATGGGCACCAGTACTTCCCCAGGCTCAGCCCCAACAATCATGGCCACAACACCCTCCAGAACATGGTCAGCACCCTATGAATTCCTGGGGACCAGAGCAAAATCAGCCCCAGCAACAGCCATCTTGGGTCCAACCAACTCCACCCCAGCCAGCTCCACAGCCAAACTGGCAACAGTCTTCTGCAAAGTCTGCACCAGAGACACCAATGAATACTTGGCCTCCTGCACAGACACAGCCCCAAAACACCTGGGCACAACCATCACAGCCAGTACCTGGAAATGTTTCCACATCAATTGTAAACACTCGGCCTTCTCCAAAACCTTGGCAACCACCACAAAACCGAACCCCCCCACCTCCACCACAACGAATGAGCTCCTTTACCATCGCTCAAAGAGAAACCTCACCTATAAATCCAATGGCCACTGTTTTAAAGACGTCATCTACAGGATCTTCTTTTGAGATGCCTGCTGTCAAAGGGAAAGGAGCTGATATGTTTGCTAAGAGGCAGTCTCGCATGGAGAAGTTTGTTGTGGACTCTGAAACCGTGGAAGCAAACAAGGCAAGCCGCTCAACATCACCAGCTGCTTCCTTACCAAATGAGTGGAAATATACTCCAAATGTACGTGCTCCTCCTCCACGGGCATATAATCCAATTCAGTCCCCTTTGTATCCCCCAGCAGCAACAAAACAGCCTCCTTCAACTGGCCCTTCAAACAAAGATAAGAAAAAAGCAGAGAAAAAAGGCCCTCCCCCTAAACCCCTCAATGTTGTAGATGTCATGAAGCATCAACCATATCAACTTAGTTCATCACTCTTTATCTTTGGTTCAGCAGAGGAGCAGGCCAAGCCTCCTGCACCTAAGCCTGAATGTCCCCCACCAAACCCACCTGTAGAAAACCAACCAGTGAGATATGAGCAAATAGCTCCTATGCAGCCAGGTGGACAAATGAATGTTCCATACCCCCAACAGGCCTATGGGATGCCTATGCAAGCAATGATGCATGATGGCCACTACCAGCAAATCCCACCTAATATTTATCAGCCTCCTTATCAGCAACCTCCCGCTGGTCCTTACCAGCAAATGTATAACCAGCAGTATCAACAACCTGCTCCACCTCCTTATCAAGCCCCACCTCCTCAGTCTCCAAACTCCCCCTACCAACAGGCACCTCAGGCCCCCTACCAACCAGCCAATAGCCCTCCTTACATGGCAGCTCCTTCAGTGCCTTACCAACAACAGCCTCCTAGTGGCTACACGGCTCCTAGTGTCCGTGTAGCTGCAAGGCCTGATTCTGCATCAGGCAGCAACACTGCAGCTGCTCCCAAACCCAAGTTTACAGCTAAAAAGAGCTCAGCTCAGGTTTGGAAACCTTCAGGAGTTGATAAAGAGTGATCTGGCAGATCTGGTTGTAGAAATCTGATATGCTTGGTATATGCTTCCACCAAGGGTTAGTATTCTTATAGTCAGTTGCCTAATTGGATTCTATGAGCTCATAAATTTGTTTTGTAACGACAATCATCATTCTCACCTGCACTTAGTACTATTACAGAACATAAGGTTCTGGTTTCTAATGCTATTGTGAATACAAATTACTTTTGCAAAAATGCAAGAACATTATGATTAGGTGGGGATATATGTATATCTTATAAGAGACAAATGAGCCAAAATGAACTTTACATGTTAATAAAGCATGTACATTTTTAACTTGTTAATAGAAAATGACTGTGGAATTTTGGAAATTATTATAAATTAATATAATTTTGGTTGCAATGTAAGAATGTAGGGGAGAGTAAAGACTGCAGGTCGGAATGGAAGGAAAAAGAAATCAGAAATGTAAGCTAATGGACAGTGGCAAAAGGAAGTAATTTTTTGGAGATAATGTTGAGTGCCTGATCTTTATTATGCAATTTACATATTAAAAGCAGCAAAACTATCATATAATAATGTTGAATAAAACAATAAAAGACAAAGTAAACAAAAAATAAAAATAACATGTAGCAAAATACAAGGTGTACAGATACATTTTGGGTAGTAATATAAGTATAGAGATTATGTAAAAACTTTTAGTTGAGTTTCAAGTAATGGCCGGGCAACACATCAGTCATCCTTAAAAATGTTATTACTGACTTGCTTAAACTTCCTTAAACGTAGGATTAGGGAACAGAATATTTTTACATGCCATATCACTACTGCTTTCTTTTCCTTTTCACTTACTTCAGTGGGTGAGTTTTATTTTAAGCTTTTTACCAGCTGTTGCATCATGTTAGGTACTATATTTAACTGCCTTGTGAGAGGGAGTGCTGAGGTCCAGTGATAGTAGGCTTAAATTTCAACTTAAGCCAGAAAAAGCGACACTACGGTCTTTTCTTCTGATGCAGTGCTGCCCACTGTCCTTGCTTCACTCTCCTGTGCATTTTCTCTTGCTTTTGTTTTATATGAATAGTTGATAAATTACACACAAGAAGAACTATTGAAAGGAACCCAGCAGTGTTCACAAAAAATATTTTTCTTACAGGGCTGTTTTTGTTCTTCATGTTCTTCTTTCCCACTTTTCTTTTGTGTGTTTCTCTTCAGTGCACTTTCTGTATGATTCATTGCAGTGCCATTAAAATGTATTTTATCCTTGTTTGGTTTTCCTTTCCTTTGTTCTTTGAGCATGCTTTTTGGGTTCATTCTATTTCTAGTTTCTTTTCTTTACTACATTCTGAACTTGGCCACTTTCTACTTTTGCTATAAATACTGCCGAAGGTGTATTTGATCACACAATATCCATTGTGGTTCTGCAGTACTATAATAATAAATTAGAATAACACTAAGACCTTACCATTTTTGTGAAGTGGTGGTTTAGATTAAGAGCTTTTCAACAATAAAATGAAATACAGTTCATAGTCAGCCAGGAGCACCTCATTACCTAAATTACACACTTTTTAGCAATTGAAACAAATGCTTGAGCAGCACATTCCTGCACAATGACTAACTGATGCTGCATTTATGAAGGGTATTATTAGACCAGTGACTTCACTGAATACAGGTGACCTCATTTGGTAACTCTTCTGGTTAAATGAGCAGCGGCCGTACTGAAATGTATAGCCATGATGTGTCACGTATTCTCAGAAAGGGCAGTTATTTGTTAAGGTGTAATACCAATTAGTGTCAGCTGGCCGAGTTCTGCAACTATATTTGGAGAAATCTGATTCCTATTCAATGGATAGAGTGGACCACAACTATGTCAATTGTTTGATTACATCTGTGTCTTTATTTCATCCAAATGCAAAGTAGTAGTAGCAGTACTGATATATATTTTAATGTTTCTCAGTTAGAATTAATGCATAAAATAACAACAAAAGAAAAGACAAAAACCATAAGTAATTATATCTGGGAACGTTTATTAGATATACACACAGTAGATCATAGCACATATATCAGCATACATTCCTAATTAGATTCAAAATTCTTCTCTCAAATACTGCATCTCATTGACTTTGCACCCTAAAGAAAACCCTGTTAAAGTGCTGAATCAGCTAGTCCAAGTTTCACTCTGCACCACATACACTCTGGGTTTATTCTAAGTAACTGCAGGAACTAAAGGGCATAAATCTACATGACCAGAACTATAACTGGCCTGCATTCCTGTGTATGTTCCAAAACAGATGAATGCAAACCACAACCAATAATCACAATTACAACCAGTATCTGAAAGCTTTAGCAAATTCTGCAGAATGCCAGCTTGATAATAAGCATAAATGTTGCCATAGCGAGCCTGTACTCTCTATTTTTTCCTCTCCTGATCATACACCTCTTTCACCAGATGATGGCAGCACTGCCTTTTCTGTATGTGTACTTTTTGTTTCCATCTGGATGTATTGTTTGACTCACTGTGTGGAACAGAGGTGCTTTCTCACCCAACATAACCTTTTGGCTGTGTGGGCATACTAATGCAGCACTCAGTAGTTTATTTAGCATTCTTAGAACGTGCATTACTCTTTACCAAAATGCAGGCCCAATTAAATTAAAAACGACTGAATGTGGCTTACTCTAGAAAACCTCTGTAATTCTGAGAAGCACAAATTTAGTCACTGTGTTCAAGCAAAAGCAAACCAGGTCCACAATTACTAGGTTTTGTAGAGCTTTTAACAGCTGTTTTGTCAGCTACTTGTGAACATTTATTAGCATAGTTAGACAGAACCACTGACGTATACTACAATTTTAAATACACAACACAAGATTAGGGTATTCCAGCACTTAGAATATGTCTGGAATACCTATTGCTTTTTTTCCAGCGTTTAAAAAGCTGGTTTGATTTGGCCAGAGAGCTAGTCATAGAAACAAAAATGAACTCTTACTAAAACAAATATGTCTGGATCTTTCTTCTCAGGCACTTGGCCGAAGCTACTCCCTTTCTCCACCAGCCAGAGTGCCATCCACAGGCCAACAGTCGCTTTCAGCTTCTTCTTCTCCCAAGCCTTCTGCTCGAGTCTCCACAACTCCCCCAGCGAGGCAGACATCCTGGCTGGAGAAGGGCAGAAAACCACCTACTCCCTGGGAGGCTGCCTCCCAGCATCCCCTGGGCCTAGTGGATGAAGCATTCACCTTCCAGAACCTCCAGCAAACCCTTGCTTCGAATGTCCGCTTGGCAGCCCAACGCAAAACTCTGCCCGGGCCACCAGAGGATTGGAAAGCGAGGGTGTCTTACCAGGCCCCGAAGAAAACTGGCAGCCAGACATGGAGCCAGAGCCAAAGTCGCAGTTATAGTTGGGCACCACTGCCA
Organism: Sphaeramia orbicularis; assembly: GCF_902148855.1. Lineage (NCBI taxonomy): Eukaryota > Metazoa > Chordata > Actinopteri > Kurtiformes > Apogonidae > Sphaeramia > Sphaeramia orbicularis. The sequence continues at coordinate 28,747,114 of NC_043974.1, forward strand.
TCGTTTGTGTCCCCAACTAAGAGCACTCTCCTCGCCTCTGGTGTTTCTGCCGGTTATAGGTCCCTGCCTAGACAGTGGCAGCCACAGAGGTCAGTGGCAGAGGTAAACTTGGGGCGTTCAGTGTCCTCCTCTGAGTACAGGAGGCCCTTGGGAACACAAACCTACAAATCTGTGTACAGTAGTAACACTTGGAGTTGGAAGCGGTAGGAAAACTGCAACACTTTCATACCATTAATGAGTAAAATCCCATAGCTGAGTACATCCATAACACATTTAACTGCAGTAAAACATCGTTTTCATTAACATTAACATGAAATCGCATTAATATAAGTGAGAAGAGTGATATGATGTATGTTGAGGTGGTTGCTTGGTTTCATGTTCATTTACTTTCAGACACTTTCTTCATTTTACGTTGATATATAATTTCCTGCATGCTATAATTAGCTCAGAACAGATTGATAGATTATGTGAATTTAGGATTTATTTCTGCAACAATTAGCTTTTTTCTAGTATGGTTATAACACTGTAGTGGACCTAGAGTTCCTTGGGTAAAGCAATGAGTATGTTGTTAAGTATGGGCATAATGATTGTGAATGGATGTGTTTGGTACAAAGTAAGAGAGATTCAAGTAAATGTTACCACTGGTTATTCATTTAGCCATAAATTGAAATCGAATTATAGTATTTTGGCTTGTCTAGTGCAGAAATATGCTCTTAAAAGAAGTATATTAAAGAAAAGTTCATCATATCACATCTAGACGGGATACATTAGAGGACATTTGCATAAAAATATAATAAAAACTACATTAAAAGGAGTACCGTGTAATTGATAGTGAGGACTGAGTTCCAGATTGGTAAATAAATATAAAATGCTGCATGCTGAGGTGGCAGGCTGGCTTTGAAAAGTGGCTGTCCTTGTGGATTATTTTATGGCAACAGGAACGAACATTTTTTTTTTGTTAGGATCGTAGATTTTGTCACTTGTGTTGGATTGCTTTATCACAGTGATGGGACAGTTTTGGTGTGTTTGCAGGCTGCAGTTGCACTGCCTGTTTTGGAAAACTTTGCCTTGCTTTTGACACTTGAGTACTTGAACTAGGACACAATGTTAAAAGCAAGTGCACTTTCAATTAGGGGTTGGTATACCTGGTTTCAGGTGCATGGGGTGACGTCAAAGTTCTTTAGTGTGCACAGCGGGAAGGGTCTTTACTGGACTGCTCTGTAAATGCATTGTTTGTGTGATATCTGTGAAGGTAAAAGATTGGACTATCACAGTCTCTCGGTACTTAGAAGAGCTCTTACTCTAATTGTTTAACCCTCAAACGCCTACTAATTTTGTAGCCTTTTAACACATTTAACCTTTAATAAGTGAACTATCAACATGTATTGAATATTATCCTCTGTATTTTGCATTTATTAGTGAAAATCAGGTATTTTCCTATATGTAATTTACTGATCATGTAGATGCTCTTAAAACCTTAGAGTTAATTCAAAGGTTCTAAAAATCAAAAGACAAAACTGAAGAACAGAGACTTTTTCACTGAAATATACTGTATCATTAACCGAACAGCCACTGTCATTTATCAAAACATAAGATTTCTTAGCGAATTGATGTTGTAGAAGATGACGGTGCTTCCATGTTAACTACAAAGCCCTCAAACTTCCAAAAAAAGGAGATAATTTATGCTGCTGAGAAACTGCATTTTATTGATAAAATTAGTGGTTGGAAACATGTTAGATCAGTAGATGCTTATATTTGCTAATGGCTGTTTAGGTCTTGAGGGTTAAATACTGGGTTTTACAGGTTGTCCTAGTTGCCATCTAGACACATTTGTTTTGGTGACAGTGTTCTTTTTTTCATGAAACCACTTTATAAATCCTTTAACGTAGTCTACACATTTAATAATCGTACTTCAGCAAGGCGTGCCCCTAAAGCCATGTCATTGCGTACTTAACCAATGTGGGTTTCTTATAGGCTATTGCACATAATTGAATTGCGTGTAAAATGAAAATAAGATTGAGCCCAGTGGGAGTCCAGTGTTTAAAAAAAGCCTGTCAGATATTAAGTAATTTACCTCAATAACACTCTGAGGTCGGTTATGTAATAAGTCTTACATTCAGCAAATAGCAGCCGGGTTCACATGCAAATTAAAAGACAGGAGTGCAGGACATGTGTATGAAGAGAAGAGAAAAAGCAGTGGAGCAGTGATGGAGAGGACCGTTAATAAAATCTGTGTAGCAAGGGAAGAGATGCGTATAAATCTATATTAACAGAATAACAGATGAAATGTTTTGAATCTAACAGTTTGTGGGTCTGATTCTTATCCCAGTGTGAGTTTTTGCTGTAGATGAATGTATTTAGCATGCTGGTTCTTGCAGTGATTGTCGACTAGTATTCTTTTTTTCCCCCCATTTCTGTTGATAATTTCCATGAAAGGTAGAGATGGGGGCATTTTATATTTTCAGACCAGCATCATTTGAAAATGCTATTAGTGCCGCATCAGACACGGCACTTATAACTTGCGGAAAGGTTATCATTGTATCACAGCATGTTGTGGGCGGAGATGTCGTTATGTAAGCTCTCATAAGAGAGATTAATTAACTTATTTGCCAGGTGCATTTTAATTAGTGCATTAGTATGAGGATGCTAACAACACATATGAAGAGGGAAGATGAGAAGAGTGAAATGTGGAGTTCTTATGTGACATAAATACAAAAAAAAAGAAAAACTGTGATGCAACATGGTGAAGGACAGTGGAGGCTTACTATTTGTTCAAGTTGATACAGATACAAATGTAGATGAATATTATTGATCCCCAGGGGAAATTCACTTTCATATCCTCCTGAGACCCAGCAATGCATTTTTGTCCTCTGTAGGGGACCAAAGTTTGACAATTTTACCTAAAAAAAATGCTGTCCATTACATTAAAAACAAATAAATAAGAAGAATAATTAAAAAAATGTATTTGAATAAACTGTTGTATTATGCAGTTTCCAATTAAAACAATTGTTTAATGTAAAAAACCTAAGGATTTTCACTTTCCTGGGTCTCAGGAGGTTAATCAGCTCAATAAAATGAACAGTAAGAAATAGCCAATCATTACACTGAGGTGTTAACCCTTTACAGGGCGCTCATAGAGATACTCTCAAGTTAAAATTTTCAACCTCTGTGTGTTATTGCAGGACATAAAAAGACATTATTTTTGTGAAATTTTTAAAATTTTTGTATTGTCATGTACAAAATCAAGATAGGTGAATTTAGCATATTTGGTTTCTTGCCTATAAGTGGCAAAACAAAAAAAAAACAAAAAATGAGTAAAACACACAAGAAGTATACATGTAATGTGAAAGGAACATGTATTTTAGAACATTAGAACATCACTTTTAGAACATTCCAACAACATAAGTGCTGACCCAGACACATTACACTGGGTTACAAAAAAATGTTTTTTGCAAGTTGTCTAGGTTTTTTCAACTGAATTAGGACCATTTTGCACTGCTAAATCCAAAAATGACATCTGTTTTTCTCAATCAGGTCAGGTTTTTTTGCTAATTTGATTTTGAAAAATTTGATCTTCTCATAAAATATAATAATTAATACCAAAATAAGATTGGTAAGCACACTTTATGAAACTTGTGACTTGATTCCTGTTAGGTACAATGGTGTATTCACCGCAGATGTAGCAGAATATGTCAGGCTTATTTTTGCAAGATCTTCTAGTCGAAGCCATTTCATTCACCTGTAATATTAAAAAAAACATTAATCATAAATTGGCAAAAGTAAAATCTTCAGAACTCGTTTTTTGCAAGAAATATGAAAGAATTTTGTATCATATGATGTGAAAATGCCCATAAATGTAAGCAAAAATGTTAAAAAGCCAATATGTAGCATAGTTCAGAAAGTTGACCTGATTGAGCAAAATTAATGTGATTTTTGGATTCAACACACCAAAATTATCCTAAATCCGCTCAAAAAACTTAAACAATAAATTTGTTGTTGACCAGTGTTATCGTTTGAACATCATTCCTTACATTAGTACCATTATATCATGGTACCTAACAAAGCAGGTACACTCTTTGTTCATGCAGAGGTGGACCTTACAGACCCTGTGGACCACATTGGACTGATTTTTGCCTAATTGTCCTCACTGTAACTGTTGCTGTCACTGTCTTGTAATGTATGCAGAAATTACTGACTAAAAATAGTCACTTGCCCGATAAAGGGTTAAAGAAAATAGTGTTAAAAAATAAGATAAAAACAAAGATAGACTGAATCATTAGACTGAGGTGTTGTTGACTCTGATGGCAGTGGACATGAAGGATCTTTAATACCTCTCAGTCTTGCATCTTAATGTTAATCTTGTTCAATCCTCATGACTTCAAAATGTTTGGTTTATGATGCGTTTACTGGCAGTAGGAATATTACTCACAGTATGTTTTGTTTAGTTTGGGCTTTCGCTGTACCGTAGATTCACTCATTTGTAATCATCTCCAAAAAATTTAAACTATAGGTTGGTGTTTTTCACACATTGTGCATAATGTCTTTATGAGTCATACCAAGCACATCTCATAAACATAAAAAAGACGTATTGCGCAGGTTTGTGTTGTGTTTGTAACAGCATTGTCTACTACAATGTATTCTTGATAATTCCACTGTATTGCCTCCATTCAGATCATTGTTATTATAGCCATAATAGCAGCAATCACTTTCTGTTCCAAACTAATTCAGATATGGATTCACAGAAAACCAAATAAATACAACCAAATAGCACTGTTTCACAAATTGCTCTTTGTGTTTGTGCTCTTTGCTCTCCATTCCAAGCATGAAATACTCCGCTTTGGGCCATTTGTTGCTTGCTGTAGCATCCCATGAAGCTTTTTATATGATGTGTGGTCTTGAATATTCACTTACACCATACCCAGTGGAGGGGGGATGGGGAGGAGGGACTTGTTCCCATGGTGACCACCAGTTACATAACAGTGGGTACCTACTATAGCTAAGCCATTAGCAAATGATAGATAAGGACACAGAGGGAGATGATAAACAGAAATTATTTCCCTGCCCATTTACATTTGGAAAACACTGTAACATAAATTGGATCCAAATGCTATTAAAAGTGTTCAGCTTGAATGAGAATATGAGCAATGCATCATAAAACATTATAAACATGGCTTTAAAATAGTCCATTTTGTGTATGGGTTTGCTGGCATAGAGTGTATTTATATGTCACTCATTGCAGTATTCCAATTAACATGCAACACAAATGTAAGTGCAGCTCTTTTATGCTCTATATAACCTCTTTCCCTATTTTGAGACCAAGTAAATAAATATAACCCACTGCAAATCAGTCTTAGCAGACAGAGGCCAAACATTCTTATGTCAACAAAATGAGCCAAAGTCTTCAGAGTTTGCCTAGATTTTTTAAAGCTGCTTACAAATCTACAAATAATGATGTTATAATAGACTTAAAATAATAAACTGTGCAAGTAGTTTCACTCTTAAAATGCCAAAAACAATCTTGTTCGTCTGTGTATTATTATTATTATTATTATTATTATTATTATTATTACTATTTGTAGTAGTAGTAGTAGTAAAACCATGGTTTTAATTTGTTACAGGTTAAATCTAGCTCAATATCACACTGACTATATTATGAAGACAAAGTTAAATGTATTCTCTTGAAATAATATTACATTTCTGGATAAATTAATATAGTAGTGGAAAAAATTATTAGACCACTCTTGTTTTCTTCAATTTCTTGTTCATTTTAATGCCTGGTACAACTAAAGGTACATTTGTTTGGACAAATATAATGATTACAACAAAAATAACTCATAAGAGTTTAATTTCAGAGCTGATATCTATCCATTTTCCATGGTTTTCTTGATAATAACCAAAATCACTTCAGTTCTTACATCAATAATTATGTCATTGTACTGCCAAAAACAGTGCTTTAAGGCATTCCATGTTTTCTTTTCTGTCTGTTTTAGTCACATGATACACACAGGAGTTAGTACTTGATTGCATAACCATTGTTTTTGATCAAATTTTTGGTCTAATAATTTTTTCCGTGACTGTACATGGTTGACAAGATAATTTCCTTTATATAAAGAAAACAGCAACTAATTTCCCAGAAACAGCGCTTTTTTTTTTTTACTTGGAGTCCTTTTTTGTAGTGTATTGACTAAACAATAAGTTGAATCAACACTATTAGCCCTTACCTCCCTTCTGAATCACATGAATGTATTTAAGGTAAATGGTTTTAGTTTGATTTTCGGGCCCCTAGGGGCACATTTCTATGTTGGATATCACAAATTCTGTTTGTTGTTGGCTCAGCACTAGCAGTTCTGCAGCCCTGACAAAGATCATTACACCAGGCACAAGTTTGTTTTAACATCATAGCTTTGTCAGGAGTTTCTGAGAGTGGATAAATGTTTTCATCAATTCATGTATTTGCCAAGTTGCAAGGATGCAGCAGATTATAAGTGAGTTTGTCAGCATTGAAGATTGTCAGCCCTTTTTTTTCCCACAGCGAAAACACATTCTCAGGCAGTCATGCTGAATATAGGAACTGAACCAACAATAGAACATATAGATCATCCTCATCTACTGTAATAACACTGGCAGACGGACAGAGATGCAAAGAGAGCAGTAGTGGTAGGACTCTAAATTTAGCCCCCCCCCCTGCTTGTGAGCTAAATACCAATGACAACAGACAAACTGACACCCACCCACTCATTCAGTCGCTCAGTCGGGCTCAGGCTACAGCCCCCTCCGTGCCCACTCGCCCACCCTCCCCATGAAGAGCTCCAGTGCTTTGGAGCGCGAGCACCCACACAGGTTACACCACCCAGTCTGACCCTGTCTCCTCTCACCTTTCTGACTTCCTACTCTGAAGAGACAGCCACAACTCCAGACCCCCCTCAGAGTCCTTCAGGACAGGTAAGCCATCACATGAGCCTCTCCACAGGTGTGCCATGGATTCACTGTCCAGTTCTAATGTCACACTTTAAAACAAGCATGCACTGCATTTTCCAGGCTCATTAAAAACTAATTCATAGTCAATGTGTACATATTTATTTTTATTGTTTGTTTTTTCTGTTTGATATATCCTGATTTTAATGCACATAAAGTTTAATTTTTCAGACCAGTTCGGTAAAAACTTAATTGGAAAGTGAAATTATAGAATCTAAGAGTAAACAGTGCAAAGATGTCTTTTATGTGGTGAGCCAAAACTAATTATTTTCAACATAATTTGCATGCTAAAAAGATTCCCGCTTTTGCAGAACTGTTCCTTTGTACCATTTGGTTTCCTGAAAAGTTCTCTGGACCAGGATGAAACATTTGTGTTGTGTTGACTGAGTGTTTGGTGTAAAGTTTCTGCTGTGCTTTTTTTTTTTTTTTTCCACGTCTTCCTCACGTGTTTGCTGTGACAGCACTGTGTTCTCTATCTGTCTGTGTCCTTTCAGCCCACTTGGGTAATTTCAAACATATTGATTCCCAGACCCCCTGACACAGCTGGTTGCCATGTCTGAAGAGCATGTGCTTGGCGTTTAACAGCCCAAGGTTATTTAAAGGGATGTGCTAACTTTGCCCTTTTCACTGCCCCAATAAATTCTATCAGCTTCTGTCGGTCTTTGTGCATGTTATAGACGCCCCGTGTTGCTCAATACATTGGCCATCATGTAGCTGTGTCCTCTTTGTATTGTGTCTACTTGTGTATTTGAACAGGTTGTACTGATGTGTGCTGTCTCCTGTGACTTTATGCCTCGCCCTTGTCTCCTTAGGGGCAACCATGTCACGGTTTTCCACCATGACAACCCAGGAGAGGAAAATGCAGGCAGCAGCCATCTGTAGAGAGGTTCTAGCTCAGGAAGGTATTGTTTCCTCTTGTTCTCTGATCTCTGTTGTATCTTCTCTCCCCCATAATTTACCCCTTTCAACCCCTGTCCCATATATACACACGGATATAACACCATTACTTTAATTCTAGACATATTAAATTCACTGTAAACACATGCACACATTCACTTTACAGAATGGGTCCAGTGCAGGACTTGCCAAACTTCCCTTTTACGACCCCAGCTATAAATAAGTAAATGAATACTTTTATGAGCCAAAGTAACTAATCCTTTTGTCGTTGTCCTCTGAACATGCTATTTCAGGGTGAGGACAACTGTCTACTCTGTTGGATAGGGAGGGTCTGAAGGCTACTGACAGCTGAAAGATATTCTGGCAAATTACGCGCTAACACTTCGATATAGGCCGGTGACATCTCCATGATCAGTATGCAGTAGCTAGCACGTGGCGCTAACCACAAAACAAGCAGCAGACATGAGTGGATTACGAGAGGAGATAATTCGTCATTCATCATATTGGCAGAAAAACCAAGTCAGCAATACATGTAGAGTGGCTTTTTTTTTTTTTTCTGCAGCAGGGGTTTTTCCTGTAGAATATTGTTTGTGTCCAAAGACATTTGACAGGTGGAAGCAGCATAGGGAACAGGCAAATAGATCTGTCTTGTCAGAAATCTGATCAGTGTACTAGTATATACTGCATACAGACAAAGCTCCTAAGTCTTTCCTTTGTCTTCTCCTGTCCAGATTTAGAGATGGATCTTGGGAAGAAAATGAATGTGCCTAAGGACATCATGCTGGAAGAGCTGTCTCTTGCCTCAAACCGGGGCTCCCGCCTCTTCAAAATGCGCCAGAGACGCTCAGAAAAATACACTTTTGAGAGCTTTCAGAATGAAACCAACACGCAGCTCAATGTAAGAAACTGAAGCAGGCGTGTGTGAGTGTATATGGAAAGTATTGTCCAGTATAAAGTTAATGGAAGAGCTACAAACAGGTGGCAAAACATTAGAAACATATGTTTTTTTATAGGCTGTACAATTCTTTTCAATGCAGAGCCATCCATTTACACCATGTCTCTATTCTCTATCATATAAAAAACACTTGCATAATACCTTACATCCTGACTGAGCTTTTGTGGGAAAGATTAAGTGCTTGAAGTGTTTATTTGACTCGTGCTGGAGACCGAGACATGGGTGCAGAATGGTACTTGTGAAAGTCTCACAGCTGGTCATAAGTAGCTTTATTAATGTCCCTTTGTGTATGTATGGGCAACAGGCCAATTCTGCATTTTCTTTTCCCAGCAGTACTTATCTTAGTCTGACCTGGTCACACGTAGCTAAGCAAATTATGTGCCGACGCTTTCACCAAAATTAAATCAAGATAAACTAACCAAGTTTCTGCCTGTTTGATCTAATTAATTATCAGCACTAGTTATATCCTTTTTCATGTAGTTGTTCAGTCGCCTTATGAACTTTACATTGCCCTCCCAAAGTAATTATTACACTCACTGGAAGTTCTTCTCCCAATCTTTGAAGTGAGAAGGACTTGCATATCTCGGGTTTGTTTATTGCTCAGGGCAACAGAGAGATTTTGTTTCAAGTTGTCAACATTTCCTGAGGAAGTCCTGGAGTAAATCATCATAAATATCTTGCAGTGGGATGAAAGCTGGATGCTTTTGCTGCAGCACATTTCTTCCTGGCCCCAAAAAACAATGTTTCTAATGCTGAGGAAACATGGGAGAAGTTTTCTTGCTTGTTGTTGTTTGAAAACATGCAAATTAGAGGTTCAAGCAGTGCATTGAGTCCAGATGAGTAATAAGAGCACTGGAATAAAGGAAATTTGCTTGCAGTAAAAAGCAACTATTCTAGCAAAGTGCTTTACAGTGCATGCATTTTAATAAGATAGTGTTTAAATCAGTGTTTTTCAAACTTGGGGACGGTACCCCACGTGGGGTCGCCTGGAATTCAAATGGGGTCGCCTGAAATTTCTAGTAACTGATAAAAAGAGAAAAATAAAAACTTACTAATAAACAATATATGGTGAGTTGACAGAGACAATCACAATACATAAAAGACATGACAAACTCTGAAGCTGAAACTGTTTATCTTTCAAATGTTCTTTGTGGTCAGTTTCAGATGCTGCAGCTCTTTCATAATTCATAGTTTGAGTTATTGTTTGTTCAGTATTAATTGTCAGCCTTATAATACAAGCTGGACTGACTGTACATATCCTGACCAAGGAAAATAAAATTCTCACTTTGTGCAGTAATCTACACCTGGCTTTTCTGCCTCTGTCCATAATAATATCATCATAACCTTTATTTAAACTTAGACATAAATTGAGGACACGACCTCTATTACAATATAGCCGAGACATTTGAAACATCCAATGGACATATCAGAAATACCGAAAAGTAAAAGTGACAAAGATGAATTAAAAACAGAGAACTCTACCTAAAAACAGGAGCAGCTGGAGGTAAAATAAGATGGAATTATGGATGTAAAACACAAAATATTTGAAATATACAATGCCTTTATTAGAAGTACCAATATACATTAATTAATATACATTATATAGCCTAAATGTCATCTAAAATTAACGTTAGCAAACTATTACATGATTAACAACAAATTAATTTTAGCAAAAAAACAAAAGGCTCCGTTTTGAATGTCTGGGGTCGTCAGAAATTTGTGGAAAATGAAAATGGGGTCACGAGCCAAAAAAATGTTGAGAACCACTGGTTTAAACCTATAAAGAAAAGTAACTCTAATGTATACAGTAAATTTCTGTTTTGTGATGCCTCTGTCTTTCTGTTAGAGTGCAGCCATTTCTCAAACTGAGAACGGTAATGCCACAGATGGACAAAGTGGTGAGAACAACTTGGGCGACGACCAGGCACCTAAGGAGGCATCCAGCACACCAGACACAGAAATGGTGCCAAATCCAGACAGTATCGCCCCAGGTGGGTAACACTGGTGACACTGATAGTGCATTTTAAACCACTGGAGCTGTAATTATGTCTAAAGTTGGATCTGCAAAGCAAGTACCATCCGATGACCTTTTTGTTATTTCTCAATTTTTAGGCTTCATTGATGTGATCTATTTATATTCTGTTGTGTTTGGTTGTGTTATTTTTAATATACATTAGGAATACATCAAATGTGTAGACGATGTTGATGTGTTCTCATAGCAGTGGATCTGCAGTCTTTTGCGAAGGATTTCAGTCATTTCTCATTATTGTATGCTTACTCAAGCTTTGATCATGTAGGCAAACATTTTTTCATGCCCGGAATCTGCTGAGCCTCAGGCAGAATATGATTACACATTTGTCTCTTTATTGTTCCACTCACTGCCTGTCTCCTTTCTTTGTCTTTTATCCTTCTATCATGCATTCCATCGTCCCACTCTTTGCTTCAAGTCCACTCCTCCACATTCCCTCTTACACTCCACCTCTCCTTGTTCCAATCTGCTTTGACCATCTTCTTAAAAATTGTTGAGTTTTACCCAAGGGAAGTGTTTCCTGTTTGCCTCTCGTGCCACCAATACTATCAGCTTAGTTAGCGCTCACATCCACCCTCGTGTCTCAGTTCTGCACAGTTGACACAAACCTGATTTGAGGATGAGTTTGTCTGGTGGGGTGTTATTTCTGGAGCTTAGGACCGGCTGCAGCCCTTCGGTGTCTGAATGAAGTCACTCCAGCTGTAGCAGAAATCAGGCCAAAGTGCATTAGGTATCAAATGTGAGAACTCTTAAAATAGCCCACTAGTCTATCTGGGAGATCATGTTTCATGTTCTGGACTGGAAAAAATTTTAGCTACTGTGACATAAGAGACCACAAAATATGCTTAAGATGTAGAGATATTTAGCTGTGTTTTTAACTTTATGGAAACTTTGTCAAAATGTTCTTATGTGTGCATTTGAGTCGTTCTATGACACAGAGAAAAAGCAAAACATATTATACAAACTGGGCTGGTGTCTTTCTTTCTCTTTCCGAGGCTTTTTTGGATCCTTTCATCTCCACAGATTATACAGAGCTGGGTGTATGACAGTCCTTTCCCACAAAAATATCAACACAGCCAAAACGTTCAGTTGCAAGAACAATATTCCGTGGCCTCAGAAAATCTTTTGCACAGTGTTTTGTAACAGATTCCCCCTAAAACTGTAAACTTCCCTGCAGGTCTGTTTGGACTCTCCTGCTTCCTCCACAGGGCAAAAGCATAAACTCAGGAAGGGGGATTGTTCATTGTGAGAGGCTAGGACGTGACACAACGCCCCGTGTTATGTAATGCTTGCAGCTTGCAAGACCCCCTGAGTGAAGCGCTGGGTTTGAAGGATAGTGCTTTGGATAGGCCTCTGCCATCAACACACATACCCTAAGCTGGGAGACATACATGCAGCCTTGCACATACAGACACACACATATGCACAGAGGGAGGCTGCCCAGTGTTTTGTTTGTACTGTGAACTTTAACAAAGAATAATGGGCTGAAGAAGAAATATGGAGGATATTTTAATGGAGTGCATTTAAGTTTATATCAACTTTTGTTTAGCTTTTTAACCCATAAAGATCCAAACATCCTCTGTTGACGAAAAGTTTTTACTGATCTAAGATGTTAAATAACTTCTGATCCACTAATCCTATCAATCCATGCAAATAATTGGTGTAAAATACAGTTTTTCATCTTTTCATGGTCATCAGATATGACCCATTTGGACATTCGGAGGCTCTGAAGTGAACATGGAAATGCTGTTATCTTCAACAACACTGATTCACCTGTAAAACCCATGGAGTTTGATCAATGACGGTGAATGGAGACACTGGGTTTATATTCAGTTAATGATAGATTTGCTTAAAATGTCAGTTTTTCTCCAGTGTTCAGTGTTTCTGATATAAAAACACTCAACTTTAATCTGAGCTTTTATGGACATCTACATGATCAGGAAATTAAATAAAAGAAAATACTTGATTTTCACTGAAAAAATGCAGAATACAGAGGATAATATTACAATAAATGGTGATAAGTTAAAAAAAATAAAAGGTTAAATAGAAAGAAAAATTCATTTGGGAACTGACACAAAAGTCACACTGGGTCTTTATTGGTTAATATACTCACTCATTTTTATGTTATTCCACGTAATGAAAAGCAATGTTGACAATAAGGAGCTCAAAATTAGATTGTTTATATCAAAGAAAAATAAAGGGAAAATTTAAGGATATATATTTTCAGAACTGTCATTGCCTGTGTTGCGTAACCCACCCAGGCTATGGAGGTCCTTTGAAAGACATCCCTCCGGAGAAGTTCAACAGAACGGCTGTGCCAAAGTCCTACCATTCGCCTTGGGAGCAGGCGATCATCAACGACCCCACTCTGGCTGACACTCTCATCTGCAGCATGCCTGAGCCAGCAGCCCAGCCCGACCGACCCGGATACAAAAGTTTCAACAGGTAAAGTACATTAATTTTAGTTGTAAAATATTAGAAAATGCACAGTTTATAACAGGCAAACATGTCTTTAAGCATAAGTCTGTGTTACACCCAAACAATTATTTTCCTTAGTAATTTAACTCATGTAGTAATGTAGTCAGATGGTATTATGTACTCATACTCAAGTATTGCACAGATTTGAGGTACTTGAGTATTTTCATTTCATAGAGTTGATCGTTTAAGTCTATTTTAATAAACACAAGGAAATACTTATTTCTTCACAACATTTTATTTCACCTCCACTATTTTTCACATCACTCTACATATGTTAAAAAATGTGTGATTATGATCCCCCTTATGTTTTTAGAAAATTCTGCTGCCTCTTAAATAAACTGTTTAAATAGCCTCTTGAATTTGCAGTAAAATGCATTTTCACAAATGCATCTTTTTCAGCTCATGAAAACTTCACTTTTTAGCCATAATGTGGCTCTAATAGTAAACTGCTACAAGCATATGATGATGATGATCATAGATTAAAATAACAACAGCATAGTAGAAGTTGTTAAAATGAGCTAAGCAAAAAATGCAACATATTCTTTTAAGCTGGAAAGTGTATCATCAAAAGGTTGAAAAAAAGGTTGTTTTTTATTAGGTTGACAATTTCTCTAAAGACCCAAACATCCACTGTCAACCAAAACCATCTACTTTTGTAAAACGTTTAATACCTGTTGATCCATTAATCCTATCAATCCATGCAAATAATTGGCTTAAATTGCAGTTTTTCATCTTTTCATGGTCATCAGATATGACCCATTTGGACATTCAGAGGCTCCGTAGTGAATGCAAGAACGCCTCATCTTCTATAACATTGATTCCTCAGTGAAACCCATGGAGTTGGATCAATGACAGTGGATGGAAACACTGGGTTTATATTCAGTTAAGGATAAATTTGCTGAAAAAGTTACTTTTCCTTCAGTTTTCTCTGTTTTTGATGTAATAACCCTCAAGTTTACTCAGCTTTTATGAACACCAACATGATAAGTAAATTAAATGTGGAAAAATACCTGATTGTCACTGAAAAAAATACAAAATACAGAGGATAATATTACAATAAATGGTAATAAATCACTTGAGGAAAGTTAAATATAGAGAAAAATTCATTTGGGAACTGACACAAAAGTAACACTGGGTCCTAATGGGTTGAATATATATGGTTCTCACAGGACAGTACTGATACAAACAATTGCATCCATTACAGTCATTAAAAAGAGCTCAGCCTTAAACATCCACCACTGTAAAATACAACATATTAATCCAGGAATAAAATGAATCCAATATGTACTACAAGAACATGGGCCATTTTACTATGCAATGACTACTTTTACTTTTTGTTTAAGACTATTTTCAAGTACTTTTACTGAGCAATTTGTACATAACCGCCCTTGTTCAAGTCTTGTTTTCAATTAGTTGCATCACTTCAATTGTCACTACAGTCCCTCTCATTAGCACATGACAGCTTCTGTTAACACTGCCAGTCTGTCACCTTCAGGGTGGCAACCCCGTTCGGTGGCTTCGGAAAAGCACCCAGACCTGCTCCTATCAAGACCCTCCCAGTGGAAGCCCTCCCCGACTACCCTGAGCTCCAGGGAGATGGGGCAGCAACGACACGACCCTCCTTCAACAGATCTGCTCTGGGGTGGGTGTCAGCGGGGGGTTCCACCTCCCTCCCTGTTGTTTCCCTTGAGTCCATGCTCATCCCTGAGTCAGAAGACCTCTGAACCCATAATGAAGTCACACAGAGATGCGGTCTACTTAGTTGCTGCACCCAGGGTTAATGTGGGAGGGGTAACGTTTGGGTCAGAACAGAGTCAGGGTGACAGAAAGTGTCCCGGTGGGTGTCACTGCTTCAGTTAACATGTAAGCCTCATCCATTGATTTTCCAGCGATGCAATTCTTGTACAGCAGGCAGAAGCACAACTGCAACAAACAATTTGTTATATATGAATGTATTTTATCTTACAGACATAATTTCCTCTCAATTAAATGAGATATAACAAATCCTACATGATCAGTTTTCTATTTTTTGCTTGTGAGTTTCATTTGTACCTAAAATTGACATTAAAAAAAATAATACAAACTTTCAAAGGCTGTTGGTTTTTGGACATAAATGCAAATCTGCTGCACAACCCACAACATGCCTCTGGGTAATAATTTCACACTGAGTTGGTCTGAGCTACACTGAAGGCTCATTTGAGTGAATGATGCTGCGCCTGTGTACTATAGTCGTATGCAAACCCATCACTTATCGCATCGTGTGAGAGGCCAAAGATACATGTGAGACACTGTAACACACCTCAAGGTTACGCTGCCTGACAAATCAAATCTGCTTCAGTGACATAAGCGGCTTGACTGATGTGTCTCTCACCTTTTGGCTATGCCGAGTCGAAGGAACAGCCGGGATTGATGGGAGAACTGCTTGATAGGCTGCGCTTGCTCTTCATGTCTCTCTGATTATTACCATAGTGCGCACGGAATTTAAGCCAGATATCACAAGGTTAAGGAAACACGCTTATTAAACTGAAAACTGAAATTCATGGCTTTTAAAAAACAACAGCGCAAGCAAAAAGCTGTAAGTTTATAAAATATTCCCTCTTTAATGCATATCTTTGTGGTGAAATGCACCTTTTTTTTTACATTTATATTAATCATTTTCTTTGTAATTAGGTGTTTATTGAGAGTTAGATCAAAGTGAAATATTCCTTTAATCCAAAAACTTGCTGTTTGTATGCAGCTGCTGGTACCCTTGTTTATGTCTATTGACTCTATTTTAAAGATGAATTTTGGTTAATCAAACTATGAGAGGCAGAAAAGAGACAGACACATGCTGTTCACACAGTACTGTGCAAAGGCAATAATAATAATAATAATAATAATAATAATAATAATAATAATAATGAATGTTATTTATAGGCCCCTTTCAGGACACTCAAGGTCACCGTACAAAGTTGTTAAAATAAAACATAATTAAAATTACACACATACATATATAAACCACGTAGTTACATAAAATGGCAGCAGATAAAGTGAAATTATGGAATTGAGTAGGCCTGTCTCAATAAATAATGTCCTAGTCCAACATTAGGTGTGTCGGTTTAGTAAAGTTTTAATGACCACACATACTGTATGTATTTCTCAGTGTCTGTATTAAGATTCAATCTGGATATGTGGGAATTATGTACAGCGGAGATGTGAGATTTATTATATTAAGTTTCTGATGTTTTATACCAGGTTTCATTCAACACACGTCAGATGTTTCTAACTGTTTGTGCTGCTTCATGTCATGGAGTCAGGGGTCACACTAAATAGTGACTTTGACCTTTAGAACCCATTTAGTTCAGTTTTTGTTTGTCTTTTAAGGAGCTGGTCTAAGACTTCTGCGCTGTAGTGTACGTAGTAATGGACAGTCAGGATGAGTAAGTCAAAACAGGCAGTTCTCAGTTACTAGAGGTCAGAGTTCACACTACAGCTGTCAATGGCTGTGAAAGTGTTGCGTTTTAGACACTGTGGTGTTGTAACACTATCACAAAGCATAAGCTACCAGTTTGCTTTACTTTTCTAAGCTAGTTTATCATCAGAAAAATTCAGTAAAGTTAGATTTTGACATAAATTTTATAAATTGCTCTTTTATTTTTGGGAGGGAGCCATTGGAACATTTCTATCTGCAGGTGTTGATTTTTCTGCTGTTTATATAACGTCACCTGTGGCAGGTATTGCTCTAATTGGACTCCATGGAATCAGATTCAGTGCTAGCCATGGAATAAATGACCAAAGGGTAAAAAATAAAATGTTATACTGAAATTCACTGTTTGCACTTGCACCTACATAAATTTATTTAACCCATAAAGACTGAGTGCTACTTTTGTGTCAGTTCTCGAATGAATTTTTCTCTGTATTTAAGCTTTCTTTAGTGATTTATCACCATTTGTTATAATATTATCCTCTGTATTTTGCATTTTTTCAGTCAAAATCAGATGTTTTCCTATGTTTAATTCACTGATCATGTAAACGTTCATAAAAGCTCAGATTAAAGTTAAGGTTTATTATATAAAAAAACAAAGAAAATTGAAGAAAAAGGGACTTTTTCCGTAAAATATATTATTAATTGAACATAAACCCAGTGTCTCCATCCACTGTCATTGATCCAACTCCATGTGTTTTACTGGTGAATCAATGTTGTAGAAGATGACGGTGTTTCCATGGTAACTACGGAGCCTGTGAACGTCCAAATGGGTCGTATCTGATGACCATGAAAAGATGACAAACTGTATTTTACACCAATTTTTTTACATGTATTGATAGGATTGGTGGATCAACAGGTATTAATTATTTATGATCAATGGATGGTTCTGGTCACCGGTGGCTGTTTTTTGGGTCTTTATTGGTTAAAAGAAAATTTTATCACAAAGGACTGAGAATTGGGTTAGAATGTGCCTATTGTTTTCAGATCTAAACACAGTGTGGATCACCAATGCAGCTTTGTCTGAGGGAAGGATGTGTTTCATTTTGTGAAAGTTACTGACTATTGTTCTGTCTACAGAAATGATTTAGCAAAATGCCTCTCAGATTTTCTTGAACCATGTGAGTAAGTCTGGCATCACCATTCCTAGCTTCTGTCCAAGACCCTTTGGAATGTCTAGCTCCTGGTGCCACTCCCTGTTGAATTCCACTCGCCAGCCTCTTCAGGAGAACGGTGCGTACAGCACGCCGCCCAGCATCCGACATGATAGTAAGTCTGCCAAGTACCACAGTAAATATGGAGCAGTGTTTATCAAGGGCAGGCATGAACTCTCTTTGAACTTTGATTGTAACCATTATCAAAATGCAACAACGGAAATATTACTGGCAAGAATTGAAGTGTAGGCTGAGGGTCAGGGAGCCAGACGATTCGATTATTACTCTAACTTCAACCAGTTTCCCCTCAGGCATGTTTGGCTTGGCATGACATGGCACAATATACACCGGACACTGGAGAATGTGTAGGCTGGAGATTTCTCTGTCTGACTGGGCAGCCTTGTGGTTTAAGTGTCTCTCTTTCCATACTGAGGGCTTTAGGTTTTTATCTGCTGCAATCTGCTGTCAACGTGTCCTTGAGCAGGAGACTAAACCTGTCCATGCTTAGTCCTACTAAATCACTCTAGATAAGAGCATCAGGGAAAGTTATAGCATGTAGCATAGTTCTAGGAAACTGCCTCTGGAAAGAGAGTGTCAGAACACAAATCCCTGATAGGTATCACCTACTACTGGAGTGACCACTTGTTGTGCAACAATACAAAGGGAACAAACTGTTTTTTGTGTGTTCAACAGGTGCAGGGTGTGAGAGCGCTCATATCCAACTACAGTGTGAATAATCATGTTTTATACTCTGACTGAGCTCATTTTATTATTGAGCAGCTGGGCCTCAATATCTTAATCAGCAGTTAACACAGATTCTGCTGCTGTTGCTTCCAGGCTCATGTTTTAACGCTACGGTCCCTTGGGTTTCCATGTGCACACACAGCACCAAACACTGAATGTGCAGTTTGGTGCTGACACAGGATACCACTACAAGGTTGAGCCACACAAACAACCATATTGCATGTGGATTTTCTTAAGAATGCATCGGCTGAGGGAGAAAACACTGTAATGCTGTAAAAAAGTGTATGTGACTGAAGGTATAGTGAAAGAGACCTTCATGAATTGAATAATTTATGAATTGAACCTCGTGGACTTAATGAAACACAGGATTTGAGTTGTTTTTGTTATGTGAAAACATTAACTTAAACCTCTTTCCATATGTAATTTGGATCCCCACTAGATCCCTTTACACTTACCCTTTAGATTTGGTGATGCAGAAGGAGAGATATAGGAGCAACTACTATTATTCTAATAAAATTTTGCTCCTATTCAATCTTGATTATATCAAAAAGTCCTTATCTGTGTCTACTTCCTGTCACAATGAATCCTATTAACATGCCTTGTGTTTTTATACTTGTACTTTTGTGCAACATTAGTAATATTCTTGCCTTTATTTTTGATTTTTTTTGCTCTTGTGTGCTTTGTTTTTCTCCACTATTGCTGCTGTTAATCTGGAATTTCCCCTGATAAAGGATTTTCTTATCTTACCTTCTTGGCAAAAATATCCACCTTCTGTCATAATTAGTCATGTTTCTAATATGTTGTTTTGGCTTTTTTTGGCTGATACCTTCAGTTAAGTCATTCCAGTGTACAGCAGTTAAATTTCTGCAACCAGAAAAAGAACATGAGGAGATTTTCAATGTAGTTAATGCTCACATTCCCCCCAGACACATAGGAAATATGGGATTAACCTTGCAATATTTTTTAAAATAATCTCCTGAGGCGAAAAGCCAGAAATAACTGCTAAGCGGAGCTAATCGACAGTGTGTCAGAGTATACATCTTTTTTATCTGATGACACGGTACACTTAGACTTGGTTAGACTGATGAATGTGTGCAGCAGGTGGCCATTCCCACAGCAAAGTGCAAAGCCTGATGGGTTATCTAAAAATATGTGAGAAAATGAAGCATCCCAGAGGTCAGTAGAGTATCACGAGGGTGCCACTGAGGTGAGGTGAAGGGTGACGGGGCACACATTCCACTCCTGGAGTCTTGTGAAATGACGCAATGGGCTGAAGTATGTTTCACTCTGAGAACATTTTCAATCCATCATGCGGGCTGCACGAGGGTGGGGGGCTGATTACGATCCCTGTTCAACTGTGGGTGTGTCATGCCAGCGTATGGGTAGGTATTATTTAACTGGAGCCCAATGCCAGACTAAATCTACAATCCCAGGCTTGTAAATAAGTACAGAAAATGATTGTGCACTCAATTTCATCAAGCGCAGAGAGGTTAACTACATGTAAATTCACCACTGTAGAAAGTATTTTATGGAAGGATGCACAAAGCTGAGCCAGTAATTAGCCTGCTTGGACAAATGAACATTCAAGACTGCATTCCTGTTTACTTGCAAAAGCCCTTGAGACTAATTAGAGCTGTGTTCTCTCCCAGTAAACCAACCCCTGACTTTTACCTCAGGGGGCTCATCTATAGCCCTGACTGGTCAATATATGTTAACATCCCGTCTTTGGTTAATAGTTAGTGAAGACTCATTCAGTCATGAGTGCTAACAACATTAGTAAACAAACAATTTAGACTTCTAAGTTGTACGTAAAATGCTTTTTGTCATCTCTCATAGCAGTGGACAAGAAGAAAATAGCTTTAAATGCCTTTAATGTCAAGATAGGGAGGAAATAGTCTATTTTTAATAGTGTTGCCGGGAAAGAATAATTAATATGCCTTATCTTAGTCATTGAGGGGTATTACTTTCCCTAACAGACAGGACTGAGGCGATAGCATGCTTTTCCTGTGCGCTGCAGCTTCCACAGATACAGCAAACACAGCAGTGAAATATATCACAGTCACCCCTTTGGCTGCACTCCAGAATTAATGTAACATGGTCAATTGCCAAAAAAATGATGCCTATGTCATCCACTTTTCTGCAGTAAAACAATGAGCGCAGTCCTACTTGGTGGTGTGAAAGAAAATATAAATGAATAAAAATGAGTTTCAGGGGGAAAAAAAAAATACACAATGCTGATGTAGCTCTGAATTATTTACAGGGTTGGTCCTCTTAGATGAGATGGACACAATCTCTCATCTGCTCCCATGGCGCGTTACGAAATACATCTATGCTGTCGTACCATGCTGTGATTGTAGTAATGCTCAGTCATCATGACGGAACGCAAATACCATACCAGTGCGTAACAGTGCTGACAAGGCATAGTTTAATAGTGATTTTCAGCAATCTTTTTTTTTTTTTTTTTTACTTTTGCACAGACCATTACTTGAGAAATTTATCTGAACCTAAAGGAATTTCCAGATGTCTCAAACAAACAAAGAACTGCTGAATTAACTGTTCTCGAGCAACCTGAGAAGTGGTTTTTATTTCATCATTACAGAATTTTAATCCCGGTTTAAATATAGCACGAGTTGCTTCAGAGGCGTTACCTCCCGTGGCCCCCATTGTTGCGTTCAACCATGTCTAATGTCTTACGTAACAGCAGGGCATTCACCTCTGTTTGGTTGCTCATTAGTTGTAATTCAATAGCAACACAACAAATGGTGTTCACAGAATATACAAGCTTTGCTTTGTTCACTCACTACATTTTGTACAGTTTTTTCAGCACTTCTATTGTACAATGGGACATTAATCTGAGACGTGTAGCCTTGATTGTCAATGACACAGTGTGATAAAGGTGGGAACAAGAACTAATGTATTCGTAACAAATAGCTTATATTTGTTTTTGTTTGTGTGCGTGGATGGGACAACGTGTGTCTTCACATTACTTTTCACCAGGACAAGATGTTCCGTGTGAATTATTTGCATTTCCCATGATACCACACATGCAAGTTTTCATGCGCGTACACAAACATGCACTGAAACTAGGACATTTATTATTACTCAAGCTGAGATAGGAGCAGATTAAGTTTACATCTCAATTAGACACTTAGATTTAGCATTTGCTGTTACCACAAAAGATGAGATAAACTGTAGAGGCAGCTGTATTTTGCTGTACTTTGTGTTTATGTACACCATCATTTCTAATAAGCCACGGACAGGATAAAACTGTATGGTTTGTACATCATTACCCCACTTTCCCCATGTGTCTCAGGGCTAAAAAGTACAGTAAGTATGGATTGGACGGCCAACAGACAACAGGGCTAAAAATATCCCACTTTAAATGGCACAGCATGTTTAGGGTGAAGTGGAATTTAGCTGCTCAGTGACCTAGTCTAAATGATCAATAAATCTGTCCATCACTTAACAACAAGAGCAACATTTTCATAAAGTTTACAAAGGCATAGAATCAGAAAACTGGATGAATAAATGTTTGCGATCATATTAAAATTAAACCAGATTTAGTGTTGGTTAAAGTACAAAAACCTGGCTATGGAGGGTAAGAAAGGGCACAACTTTGTCATTTGTTTATCCACTGTGTTCAGCAAATCTCATGCTGTTCACTGGGGCTTTCTCAAGGTGAGAAGCCAGGGCAGTGGCACCAGCTCTCAGCGGGGCATTTACTGTGTGCACAGTCTACTTGCAGAGCTGGCAAAGTCTTGCTAATTAATCTTAAATTAAAATGCCCTTCACAACTGAATCAGACTTTTGTGGACCAGTGGTTTGCTGGACGGACTATGTTTAAGACAGTTTAATGTCCAATACAGCGAAGTGAAATACTTAAACTATGCAGATGCATGTGTAAGAGTGAACACTTTGGACACATGTGACCGGTTTATTCCCTCTGCAATGTGTTTAGTTGTTGGTTGTGCATAAACCCAAGACACTGTGATTTATGCAGAGGTAGCCATTTTATTTAGCCTGGATAACAGGATATAAAACAGTTAGCAGGGATGCTAATTTGTGCCCTGTATACCCAGATCTATAGTGAAACAAAAATATCATGTCAACACCGTGCGGGACAGACAACAAAACCAACACTTAAAGACAATAGAGGAAATAATAAAGTTCAATATCAAAATAAATACAACTTAATATACATGGATGACATAAATAATAAAAAATATTAGCAAATAAATGTACAAATACAGAGGATGTGACAATATGGACTAGAGCTGCAACCGATTAATTGCATCAAAGTGATCCAAAAAAATCATTCAACCGCAATTCTCCTGAATCAAAGCTTTGTTTCCTTCATTTCTCTGCTGTTAAACATTGGTTCCACCGTTGTGTTTCACTCGGACGCTTATTGTGACGCACAAAGAAGCTTCAATTCAGGAAAACTGCAATACAATATCTCCCTTCAATCAATTCGAGTCGATTAATTGAATCAGGACTTTTTGCATTGACTTCAAGTACCTAGTCAGTTACAGCTCTAATATGGACACTGACCTCTCCCCAGAGACAATATTCAAGAGGGGAGAGCTTCGGACACACAGGGGACACATGAAGAAGAGGTGGGTGTGGCTGGAGGACTAACACCCCAAACAGACTGTACAATAAGCAAGACACCAGGTATGTATCAACTATGAATGGAAAACAACAATTTAAACCAATTTTGTGTCATTATATAATGATATATATTGAACTGGTTACACACATCCATGGACATCAATGATCCGAAAACTTAAAAAAAAAAAAAAAAAGAGCCTCTATTCCAAAGATGTCATCCACAGTTCACACTATTCAGGCAATGAAGTGTCAGTGCAATGATAGCCATTTTTACACTTTTGGCTCAGCAAGAGACAGTCGTGCTGATCAGGCACAAATTGTCAGATTCAGCAGCTGGATTGCAAACTGTCCACCAAGGTCAAAAAAAAAAAGTTTGTACATTTGTGGAACTTGTAAAAAAAAAAAAAAACTGATATGCTTGAGTTGTCAGATCCATAATTTAGAGGGAATATAAGATATTCAGTGGCAGTACTTCAAAGTGGGGAGGCCTGCAGCTGGCTGGGAATGTCCAACATCATAATGTGAATCTTCTCTATGTGAGCCCCGAGCAACACAGTGATAAAAATAGTTCCTGTTAATCCTTTGAGAAATGTTAGAAAACTAATTTTATTTCAGTTTATGTATTGTGGTGCAATAATTTCTCAAAAATTCAGTGTATAAATTGTCCTAAACACAATGAAACACACATACCTCTTCTTCCACAGTGACCAGGTCGTCTTAGTACTTTGTCACCAAGTGCATTAAAGCTCACATCACTCAAAGTGATTATTAACACACTCTCTAGCTTTCTTATATTTTAAGAGGAAGCATTATATGTCCCTTGAGGAAATGTGTGCGGAGGGAAATGGTTTTGTCTCCTCAATGGGTTCTTTCAAGTACTTCCTGGGGAAAGGCTGGGCCACACTGATATATTGCAACCCCTCACCGCACACTTGATCAGTGGGTCCAGTTTCCTTCGACTTAATGAGTGACTTTTTTCTGTTATTTTTTTCTAGACGGGGTCTTTTCTTTTCTGCAAAGCTTGTGGGACACCCAGCTGGGTCACAGATGAAGTGATAGTAATTTTAGGAGTTTATAAAAGAAGAAATTTAAAGTATTTAGTCACTCGTTAAGTGGTCATTTGGCTCAGCTTCAGATCTGTATAATAATAATAAGTATAATTATAATCCTTAAAGTGACTTTTGCATTTTGGAATTGTACTAAGAGAGAAGGCAGAAAAACCAGGATGACTTTTGCAAATGATCAACATTACTAAACAAAACTATTTTATAAAAAGTTTTCATGAATGTTTAAACAACAAACATTAAATCTAACTCTCCAGGACCTAAACAGCTGGCAGCCAAAAGCCATTACTGATTTAAAATGTTTAAAATAACCACTAATCATATCAGTACTTTAAAATAATTCAAGTGAAACACAGTTTCTCATCTTTTCATTGGCATCAGATGTGAATCATTTGGACATTAAGAGACTCTTAGTGAAAAATGATCATCTTCTGCAGTGGTTGTAGACACTTGTTTACATCCTGTTGATTACATTTTTACTGAAAGTCACTTTTTCTTCAGTTGTTGCTGTTTTGATATAATAACCTTTGAATTTATTCTGAGCTTTTATGAACACTGACGAGATCAATTATTTTAAATGTCAGAAAATACCTGATTTTCAGTGAGTAATGCCAAATGGTGATGACTCATGTAAGAAAATGTGGATAAAAATTAATGCCACAAAACTAGATCTTGGTCCTTAGGGTTTAAAATATGTATGGACATATGTGAACTTTTGGCCAAATAATATGCACAGGCTAATTATTTTTACAATTTTGTACCTGGATATAACTGTGTTGGCTGCTTCTGTGCCTATGTTTTTCAACCTTGGGGTTGGGACCCCATGTAGGGTCACCTGGAATTCAAATGGGGTCACCTGAAATTTCGAGTAATTGATAAAAATAAAAACTTACCAAAAAAATATATGGCGAGTTGACAGAGACAATCCCAATATTTAAAAGACATGACAAACTCTGAAGCTGAAACTGAATCACTGTGGTACTGTTCATCTGTCAAATGTTCATTGTGGTCAGTTTCAGATGCTGCAGCTCTTTCATAATTCATAGTTTGAGTTATTGTTTGTTCAGTATTAATTGTCAGCCTTGGAAATCCAAGCTGGGCTGACTGTACATATCATGACCAAGGAAAATAAAATTGTAATTTTGTGCAGTAATCTACACCTGGCTTTTCCACCTCCATCCATAATAATATACATTATATAGCCTAAATGTCATCTAAAATTAATGTTTATTTGCAACATAGTATAGCAAACTATGACATGATCAAAAACAAATTAATTTTAGCAAAAAAAAAAAGTCACAGGAAATTTGTGTTGATAAAATTGGGTCATGAGCCACAAAAGGTTGGGAACCACTGTTCTATGCCAAACTATTTAATATTTTATGTCATACATAATTATTTTAGAAGCTCTGGATACAGGACTATTACAATCTTCTGTATGTATCAGAAGAAGAGGGACAAAAGCTTTGATTTCACAACTCTCCTTCCTTTCTTTATATAACAGGATCAGGCAGATGGTGTTAGGGTGAAGGAGGCTCGCATCATTTTACCCTGCTCATGATAATCAGTGTTATAACTTTTAACCACATTGTTGGAATATAACCACGCAAGTAAATGTTCAGCAACCCTCAAAGCATGTTGGACCCATAAAGACCCAAACAGCAACTGGCGACCAAAACCATCTACTGATCTAAACTATTTGATAACTTCTAAACCATTAATCCTATCAATACATGTAAATAATTGATGTAAAATACAGTGTGTCATCTTTTCATGGTCATCAGATATGACCCATTTGGATGTTCAGAGGCTCTGTAGTTACCGTGGAAACACCGTCATCTTCTACAACATTGATTCACCAGTAAAACCCATGGAGTTGGATCAATGACAGTGGATGGAAACACTGGGTTCATGTTCAGTTATTGATATCCTTACTGAAAAAGTCACTTTTTCTTCATTTTTTTCTGTTTCTCAACTTTAATCTAAATTTCTATGAACATCTACATGATCAGTAAATTCAAATTTCATCATATTCAAATAATTAATGCTAGCCTACAAAGTTCTCAACGGGTCTGCTCATACCTACTTAGGTGCGCTGATAAAGGCTTATGTTGCCCCACGACCATTCTGCTTGTCTAGGGAATGTCCTCTGGCTGTTCCAAAACCTTGCACAAGACAATCCAGGCTCTTTTCATGGGTCGTTCCAAGTTGGTGGAATGATCTACCGAGCACTACCAGAACAGGGCGTCCCTGCCTGTCTTCAAGAAGCTCTTAAAGACCCAGCTCCTCAGAAAGCACCTTCTGTCCCAGCACTTTCAAAGATTCCATTCTGAATGTATTATTATGTTTATTCTATTGTTTTATTTGGTACTTTTATTTTACTGTTTTTAATTGTACAGCTGTTTTTAGGTCTTTTTAATCTATTCTTGTGTTTTATTCTATCATTTTGCTTTTTTAGTCATCTGTACAATACTGTTTTTAATTGTACAGCTGTTTTTAATCTATTCTTGTATTATTCAATCATTTTGCTTTTGTATTCTTCTGTACGGTACTGTTTTTAATTGTACAGCTGTTTTTATGTCTTTCATCTGTTCTTGTATTTTACTCTTGTATTTTGTTTTGTATTTATTCTTCTGTGCAGCACTTTGGTCCACTGTGGTTGTTTTAAGGTGCTTTACAAAAGAAGTAGAGCGGGTGCTTAATTGTTATTCTTCCCCTGCAAATCACTTTGGAAAAAATTTACATAAATGTAAACTAAATACAGGAAAATACATACATTTTTACTATTGTGTTTTTTAAGATTGTTGTTTTTAAGTTTTTTTTGTTTGTTTGTTTGTTTTTTAAGTTTGTGGATACTACTGGAACCTGTAAATTTCCTACTGGGATGAATAAAGTATCTATCTATCTATCTATCTATCTATCTATCTATCTATCTATCTATCTATCTATCTATCTATCTATCTATCTATCTATCTATCTATCTATCTATCTATCTATCTATCTATCTATCTATCTATCTATCTATCTATCTATCTGTCTGTCTATATGATTTTTATTGGAAAAAAACACAAAATACAGAGGATAATATTATTAAAAAATGGTGATAAATCATTTCAGAAAGGTGAAACCTAAAGAAAAATTTACTTGGGAAGTGCCACCAAAGTAACACTGGGTCTTTATGGGTTAATCATTGTCCACACAACCCTGGTGCAGTGCAATGTTAAAGCGCAAATGTGCGCGTAAAGGACAATTTTCAAATTTTTGTATCTACTTTGGGACATATTCTGAAGTGCGTGTATGATGCAGGTTTGCTGGAAAAGAGTTGTAAAGTAACAAAACGCAGTATAGTGGGCTGCAAACTGCAAAACCCTGCCAGTAACATTAACGAGCCTGCCAGCAAGAGTTGGCGCTGTGCAAATGTTGGAGTGCGTGTGTGCGCGCCTGTGTGTGCGTGCGTGTGTGCGCGCCGGAGCTGTGGCAGCGGTGTACAGCATGGCAGACTGCAGTAAATACAGTGTTGAAGAGGCGGGGTTTGACATCTCAGCACTGAAAACATCTCTAATCCAGTATTTCAGGTGCCGGAGTCGACTAAGGAGCGACCATTTGCTCACTACCGCCGCGCATCAGCCAACTGCCGCAGAACTGCACGACTCCTCAAACCGGAATAATAGCGCAAGTGGACGCACACGGCTGCTGGGATAATTCTAACAGGGGACGAGCTGGAAGAAGCCGGAGTGGGAAGTTTCAGCTGTGACCACACGGCACTTTTTTTTTTTTCTTTTTTGTTTCCACGGCTGCTCTTGTAGTTTTACGCGTCTCTCTCCCTTTAAGTACATTTTAACCAGCGACTCCCAGTTCCTCCTCTTCGAAACTCCACTTAAATACTCCCAACTCTCGTCCCGTTCCACACTGGAGGATATTACCACGCGTGGGTTCTTATTCTCTCTTAGGTGAGTGTCTAATAATTCCACTTTGACACAAATAGCGCCGTAAACTTTCCGAGTTTACACTTTAAAAGGCGGAAATGTAGCTTTACCTGACGCTCAGGTAAGTCGGAAACCAGGTAGCTAGGCCGAACATTACGTTAGTTAGCTCCTGTTTGTTGCTACCTTTACTTAGCACACCTGTCAAAGTTAAAATGTCAACCGGAAAAGTTTAAAATCGACACTTATTTTGTTATTTGTGACAGGTATTATGCTAATTTTACTGCTCGCTTTTCACTTTAGAGCATGCGTAGTCGTGTTTTTGTTGCTAGCTTAGTTATATCATAAAATATTAAAATATGGCACCAAAATGAGGCCCAGGTGAGCACATTCATTCAATTCTGTTCTGTATCTGTTTATTTCTAAGCAATTTTTTTTTTTTTTATTATTATTTTTTAATATTTTGTTTGTGGAAGTGTTAAAGCAGTTTTTCTGTATTTTATTGTGTTACACTTAGATAAACAAGCTCAGTGTATGCTAGCTGCTAACTGTCCTGGTATGTTTTGGTGTGGTGGACTCA
Organism: Sphaeramia orbicularis; assembly: GCF_902148855.1. Classification (NCBI taxonomy): domain Eukaryota; kingdom Metazoa; phylum Chordata; class Actinopteri; order Kurtiformes; family Apogonidae; genus Sphaeramia; species Sphaeramia orbicularis. Next base: position 28,775,987 of record NC_043974.1, read on the forward strand.
GAGGTTTCACATTGCGTAACTGATGCACACCCATTTATATTGCTTCAAAACATTTAGAATATCCAGCTTATGATGTCAAGGCTTTAACTGACAGACCTCCATTATGAGCATCCTGTAAATTGTCCTCACCCTTGTAATTCTGGTCATATGATCCATGAGAAGTAGGTCTGAGTCTCATAAGAAGCAATGAGATCAGCTGCAGATGTCATGCATACTCATCCTTTACATTTGGGAAGAACATTCCCTTTAGGAGCAAGACAAACATATGGAGGTATGCTGAAGAACCAGTTATGACGGCAAGCTTTCCATGGTACCTGTTTGTTTCATTGCAGCAATATGTGGATTTCTCTTACTGTGTGCTCCATTGCTTCCATAATGCTCCCAGTTGAAAGGTTTAATTAATTAACTCATGTGTCAAAAACACTTGGGAAAAAATGAAGGAAATAATATTGAAAAGCTGCTGTCAAGCTGAGGATGTTAAGGAAACAATCTGAGGAGCCGAGAGCAGGATGTTAAATTGGCATCAGACTCTGTCCAATGTGGGATCCTGGAACATGTGCTTTGTTCTTTTTTTTCCTCTGTTGGACGCAGTAAAGAATAATGGGTGAGTCAGTGTGGTGTGGGTGACCTGTTCAGTTTCACAGGGTTGAACACGGTGACCGCGTGCTGGGAAGTGGCAAGCCTTTGAGCAGGAAGCCCACACAGGAAACGACCGCTGCATTGTTGCCCGAAGGCTTGAACCATGTATGCAGTCCATGGGGAATTTAACAGTGAAGTTTCACTGTTAGTGAAGGGTTTAAGTGTGCAGCGTCGCATTTTATTGCTTCTTCAGTTCAAGGCAGCGGTTGCTTTTGCAAAGGCTTTAGATTTTTATGCTTTTTTTTTTCTCAGCTCTTAATTTCTTAAAATACACTAACCACCAGAAGATTTCCGCAAATCTGACGCATCAAGTGACAAAACAATGGAACGTGGTGTCCACACACTTGAGATGAAATGCAGAAAATAAACAACACACCATTAAAGGCAAGTCTATTTAGATCCCAGTGACAGGCACTTAGTTCACCACTTTTTGAGAAACCATTTAAGTGTTAGTCAAGTGGACGTGGATGTTGTCAGCTGTTATACTTAGAAAAAAAGTCGTGCAAAACTGTGACTTCATTCTTACATTTATGAGTCAGATTTTCTGAGAAGGTTGCATGACAGGAACAAAAATAAAGAGCTATTTTTTTCTTTCTTTGAAACAGAAAACTAGCTCCTACATGGGAAAGTCTTGGTAACTGACCCCTTAGTTGTCAACATTGTTTGATGCTTAATTTCCTATAAACCTGTGCATCTGGCAATAGCAATAATACAGCATTTGATCCTTGAATTTAGAGGGATTCAGGGGGATTTAATTGCATAAATGGAATATTAGGTTCTTAATTGTGTTTTTTCATTAGTGTGTACTCAAGTGTGGTGAGCGGGTCGTTCCATGGAGTTTGCTGTGTTTCTGCTTCTAGCTAAAAATGGACTTCCTCTTCTTCTGTTTGTATTTCGTAAAGAGCAGTATTGAGTATTAAAGTTCATCACTGTCACCTACTATTAGAAATGGTTGGGCAAAATTATTCAATTTTGATACATATATATATTTTTTTATGTTAAGATATAATTTCAATCATTTGTTTTCAAGTAACATGAAGACAAAACCTGAGTCAACAGTAGTCTTTAAGGAGAAACACATTCACTAATAACATATTATAAGAAACAAACAGGTTGCAGTTTTAATTTTGTTTTGTTTGAGGAGGAGTATCCTAATCTCAATTACATGATTTATACATGTTTCACAGTTTTCAGAAAACAAAACCCTGATTAATTGATTTAATTCATTATATTGCCCAGCTCTACCTGCTGTGTCTCATTGTGGAGTTGTATTATTGAAATTAAAAAGCCCAAAATGAACAAAATAAACACAAATTTTAATGAGGAACATTGGCATCTTTTGCAGGCAGTCTTTAAGTTCACTGCGAGATGTCACTTTAAATCACAGAAACACGTTCACTAAAAATAAATTTCAAGGAACAAACGGTTAAGATTTTTGTTATGTAAGAAACATCCCCATAGGAGCTATTCACAACAAGCAAAACCCTGATTAACTGAAGTAATTTGATATATCGCTTAGTCTGTTTAAGTATAAAGCCACAAAATGGACAAAGTAGACGCAAAATTTAATGAGTTTTTTTGCACCCAATCTGCAACTTCACTGTAGGATGTAGCTAAATGTCACAGTGAACCATTCACATCCTTTTTATTTTAGTGAACATCAAACAGTTGCTTTTAGATTGGGTTATGTGGGCAGTCTAGTGTGTCATTTTTGTCTATTTTTGAGTTGTTTCATGTTAGTCTGGAAATGGATGAGTTTTAAGTTTTAAATACCACCTAATGAAGTGTCATGTCTCCGTGGGTAAACTCGGTGTAGGTGTGAAAAAGTTTGACTCATTTAAAAACTGTCTTGCATCCTGTGGTTCCAGAGGTGTTTGTTTCTAGTTAAACTTTTATTATTTACACTTTTTATTTAGTGACAGATAATATGAAGAAGAAATTGTGAAAAAAATCAATATCCTGAGTAAGAGAAGGAAGATGCACCATACAATGCCACCCGTGGGAGCAAGAGGTGTTGCGGAATGTAATCCCCAGTAAGGACAGCAATTTATCAACATAGAGTCCGAGTTGAGGACTTATAGCGGGAACTCTCTCCGCTGTCATGCAGGTGGATACTGCACCATCTCATTAGAAAGATGTATTGATCTGCATTGAGGGAAAACAGACAGGACTAAAGATTATCTAATAGCGTCACAGAAGTTGTGAAGTGCTGAAGCTGTTTGATGATAAATTAAGATTTAAACTAAAGCCTGTGAAGATATTTAGGGTGAAAGGACTGTTGAGAAGAGAATAGACTTTGACACATCATCTATAGTGCAAGTTAATAGGCATTAGGTGGTGTTTAAAATAAACTGTTGGGACAAAAGCGTCTTTATATACTCCTCTGCTTCCTCTTTTTGCTGTTTCTACGATATTTATATTTGCACCTTTTATAGACATTGAATCAGTGTGACTTAATTTACCACAGGTTGATTCATCAGATGCTTTCTGCTTTACCATATAAAGGAGATCAATTGAATCATTCTTAATGAGGCAATCCATCAACAGATCGCTAATAGCTAAATTATAGCGTCACACTCTCCATTCCTTCACACTGAACACAGCCACATCTTTCTGACTTGCTGGGCCTGTCAGAGCTGCTGATGCACAGCACAGTCTTTGGCTGATTACTTGAAGGTGCTAGACTTAGCGTTTTCCCTACAACAAAGGGAAAACAACAACGCCATTGTAGACTTTACTTGACAAAACCTAACAGGACATTGTTTATAACAGATGCTGTAACATTGCTCCCATAGGAAAATGTGAAATAATCTTTTTTTTTTTTCTATGTCAGTAATGTAGCATAGATATGTTGTCCTGCTGTAGTTCACCAAGGTTTTTCTTAGGCTTTAAGAGGGCTTAGGTGCTGCACATTCTCCAGCATTGTCCTTAAGTTTGTGGAATACTTAGGTGTACAAGTGAGGCAAAAAAAATACCCTTTTCCAATTAAAAGCTTAGAGATTGTGCATAATTATTACCATGTATGTTTACAAAAAATGTAAGACACTAGAACCTCCAAAAGGTTAAAACAAAACCAAACTTGTCATAGAAGTCAAAGGTGAGCCAACAGTTGTTTTGGAATGGCAGCAGTCCAGAATAGGTCGATAAAATAGATAAATTGTAAGATGCTAGAACCTCCAAAACGTTAAAACAAAACAAAACTTGTCACAGAAGTCAAAGGTGAACCAACAGTTGTTTTGGAATGACAGCAGTCCAGAATAGATTGCGTGCTTCAGATAAAGCCAGGTATATAATGCGACTTTTGGGACATTCCAGACCAAAGTTGACAAAATGTGATCATATCTTTGGTTGTGGATAACAAACAGTGTACCTACGTCAAACAATAACAGACTTTTACAGATGGCTGTTGTCCCAATCTTGCAAACCAAAGACAGTTTAGGACCATATTGTGACATTGTCACAAATTTAGATTGACCATCTCACAGCATGTCTACGGCTATGACAGTCTACTACAAACAATAGGAAGTTGGAATGAAATTACATATTGATTAACATGCTATAAGGAGTAGTTCATTTCACGATACTGTATTGTTATTAAAAAAATGTGTATCAATATTTTTAGGTATTTATTCAAATGCATACATGGCAGTTTTTTTTTTTTTTTTTTTTTTGGGACTCCTTCAAGGTCTTTTATTTATATATTCACATGGGTATTTTGCTCTGTTGTTTGTATATGACAAACGTGGTATTGTGATCCTGCAGGTCATACTTGTAGTTTTTTGAAATTGATAACACTGATTTTTTCAATAATGGTTAGTTCAAGCATCCTAAAAGCAATTTCTACTGTCTGAGAGAGGCAGATGTTAGTTTTTCAGGAAAAAATTAAAATAAAGAAGCAAAACAAAACAATATCACCTTATTAACAGTATTGTGATATATTGCAATGTATAATATCACGATCCTAGTATTGTGATTTGTATCGTATTGCCAAATTCTTGCCAATTCACACCCCTAATAAGTAGCTAAAAATACTAACAACAATGTGAAGTGCAAAATAGCAGCACAGGTGGATGACATGCGCTGATGATTTGTTTTTATAGTTTTACTTGTTTCGTAGCCTGAGATTCTGTAAGCTAAATGTTTTCATTATGGACAAAGCACAGTCTATACACATACAAATGTTTCCCACGCTGCTGCTACATGTTTAAAGTTTTTACACAGTTGCAAAGTGCTGTTTCATTTCAATAGCTCGACTCCTTTCCCCACTTGCAAATGTACCCAGAAGACAAATTTCACCCTGCCAAAACTTTGCACAGTCACTTTTGCTGCATTCTTCACTTAGCGCCGCCCAAGGCAACTGCGATTCATTTAAAGAAATAAAAACTGACCAAACAACCCTGAGGTGTTTTCCATATTCCACAGTGACAGGTCTGGCATCATCTTCTATCTGCGGCAGTGGCACTGAAGATGCATCTGCAGAAGTGAGACTATTTATTCATCACGTGCAGATAATTGGAGTTACACTAACATACTGAAATTCTAGTGGCACCTTCTCTTGAATTATTCATGTTCGAAATGGGTCAGGGATCCTTTGAAAGCAGGAAGAAGTGGCAGCGTGTTTTGTTTGCTTGTTAGATTTAAGTTTGTCATTTTTTTCATTAACTCACGTCATATTATGAGTCATATTGGCCTAGTTTTGTCTTGATGTGCTTTATGAACTCTTCAAAAGTGGGATTACTGGGGTTATCGGCTAACAGTTTAGCTAAACTTTAAACCCATTTGCATTTTGATCTTGTGACGATAACACAAGGTTAAATCTGACCACACCAAACCAGCTGCGTTCCAGTTGAATCACTACCGTCTATCATATTATTGTTTGAAAGTTAATTTTAAAATAAGATAAGACTTTATTGATCCCACCATGGGGAAATTTCACAGTTGGCAGCAGCGAGTTACAAAAATAAAGTGCAGGGAAGACAGGTTGAAAATATACAGTGTGAAATATAAAAAATATAAAGAGAAAAAAAAAATCGGCTATTTTTATCAATATTAAAGTAAATGAAGCTTTAAACCAAAATGCATTGTTAATATTTAATCATGTTTTATTATAGGTTTCTTTTGTATTCAGTGGAGTGTGAAGATTTTTATATCTTACCTCGCTGCATATTACATTTTAGTGCAACGGTGGCCTAATTTCAGGTTCTACCTTATCTCATATTATATGCACTGTTGTTGATAATATTCATGTTCCCTGTAAGATAAACGTGCATCTCTCCATACACTACTAAGTCAGTTGGGAGAAGGAAAAAAAACCCCTCCAGGGTGTTTGGACGTATTTGGTAACTAGATTTATGAAAGGTCTTGTAATACTCCCACGTACATCAGAGTTATTTGCTTTGTGAGAGTTTTTGAAATCAAAAAAAGAACTTAGGAAGTGTTCACTGTAATCTTGGGTGCTCATTTCAGATTAATTGCTAAGATTTTTCCCCCTATTTTTATGTGCACTAGAAAAATTACATTGATGTCACACGCAAAGCAGAGTTGTACAGAAGTGAATATTTAGAAGTTAATGAGCAATGCCTCTTAGTTTTTTTTTTTTTGTTGTTTTTTTTTTTAATCTTCCACTGTTTTCATTTCTTCTGTAGCCCCGCACAACCATTTCAATTCTGGTCAGGCTGCAGAGTTGTGGTAATTGTCGATGTAGACTGACGTAAAAATGATGAGTATGAATTCCGATATGACTGAGATTGAGGTTACACTGCAGGGCATCGGACCTGCATCTCATTTTGGACCAGATATGGCAATCGGAACTGAAAAGATCAGATTCCATGTGATTTGTACTGTTCTAAAAACACAAATTTGACTCGCATGTGGAAAAAAAAAAAAAATCACAGTGGGTCCTTTTTTACTTCTTTTTATTGGTCCTGAGTCTATTAGTCTCATTGTCTTTTAGTTTCCAAGTGAACTCATTATAGTAGATTAAACCTGAAGAAAAGAAAAGCAGCCTCCAGTAAATTTACCTCCAAGACTTGGAACGGAAGGGTGTCAACAGTCGTCTTGGCTTACAGTAGGTAATGACGTAAACCTGGCTCCGTGACAAGTTGTGGCCAGCCCATTGAGTCATTTTCTCCACCTGGATGCTTTATCAACAAGAAAGCAGATATTTCACGCGGCTGCAATCAGTTGAAGTTAACTGTGATGGATCTTTTTTCAGTTTTCGGGATTAGGTATTTTATTACCTCCGCCAAGGAGGTTATGTTTTTGCCAGGGTTTGTTTGTTTGTCTGTCTGTTTGTTTGTTTGTCTGTCCGTTAGTGTGCAACATAACTCAAAAAGCTATGGACAGATTTGGATGAAATTTTCAGGGTTTGTTGGAAATGGGATAAGGAAGAAATGATTAAATTTTGGTGGTGATCGGGGGTGGGGGGGCCCACGGGGGGGCCACTGATCAGCCTTGGCGGAGGTCTGCGCTCTCCGAATGCTTCTAGTTATGATATAAAACATCTGTCTGTGAAATTCAGTCAGAATGTTAATGTTGGTTTAGGTTTATGTCTAGCCAATGTGTGTTGTTTTAACCTTTATGCATTGAACATAGTCTATTTGTTGTCCTGCATTACAGCCCCAGCATGATCCCCGATGTAGAACAAACCCTGGAACATCTGTTATTGGAAAAAAGTAAAAAGTTTTGGCAGGCAGAGGTAAATTAATTAGCCATCCATGTAGCGACAAAATCAAGAAATCCCTGTTTGTTGTTGTTGAAGAAGGAATAAAGGAAGCTCAGTATTATTTCAATGCGCAGACAAATGGTGCTCTTTGCCCTTAAGCAGCGGAGTATCATCTTTTCACTGAATTGTAGTCAGCATGTGCCAATTTCTCTTGGACCATGAGATGGCCGAACATAAGTGAAGTTGGCAGGTTTTCAAGTGGGATACCATAATGCAATAAAACTTCCAGGACTACAACAACAGAGCCATATTTACCCCTGCTGTTGTCAGCAGTGTCACAATTGAAAACATGCTTTGACTTCGTTCTCTGCTGCGTCAAACTGACCTTCAGCAGAGTGGACGTGGAAATGTCTGGTGTGGTTTGTGCACAGTGGTGAAAGTCTTAAGAGATGCAACCCAAACAAAAAGTAGCTTCAAACACGCTAGAAATGTATGACTTGTTTTGTCCTCGAGTGAGCTGACTGAGATTTTAAAACCACTGCTATACTGTAATTACATGGATTCAGATCACACACACACATGTTTTGGAAATGCACAAATATTCAGCCTTTCTGTGGGAAGGTTCACTTAGCTGTCTGTGATCCCAAATTCTTGTTCTTTACCTCGGACGTTTGGAAGAAATGGTGCATAAAGAAGACAGATATCTTGTCAAGATCCTTCTGGTGGCAGGGAAGAAGGCCATAACACAGAAATGGCTTAAGGCTGATGCTCTGTCTTACAAACAATGGCTTTCAGTCATAGATGATATACTTGTGATGGAACATCTTACATATAAACTGAAGCTGAAAGAAAATCTCCTGATGATTTAAAAAAAAAAAAAAAAAAAAAACTGGAGAAAATGGCCGACATTCAGGGATAAATGTGTCTATTAAGGGACCTAAACATATTCTGACACAAACACAGGCTGTTCTTTTAATTTGTTTGTTTTCTTGCTCCTCAACATGAGTATTATACTGATAAAAATGAGAAATAAATAGAAATTGTAAAAGAAAAAACACTGCTATACTAATAATAATTACAATAAATAGTATTATCAGTTGTATTTCCTCACTTGGTATTATAAATGCAATGAGACCTGGCACCTAATAGTGCAAATATACAGTTTTGAGCTTAGATTCAGCCTTGACATGGACAGGCATGTGATGTCAGCGGTAAAGGTGTACTGTTTAGGTCCGTACAGTTTTCCACTTGCCCCTCCAGCACTCAAACTAATCCGAAAACAGCAGCTCTTAAGAAACTCCGGGCTTAAGTGATTGCTTTGGAATGCTGTTGCTATGGAGTCCAGTTGCAAAGTACAGAGGCAGACGCAATCAGTCAAATCATATGAGGATGACTCGAAACTTTATGTAGAAATACTAAACTTCAGGTCTTACCCTTAACCTGCACTGAGTGTTCATTGTTGCAACATCATCATCTACTGAGGATTCCTGAAATACCAGGATGGAAATGTTGTCCAACTGGTTTTGACTGAAACCTTGTGTGGTTCTGGAGACTTGTCACGAGGGAAGTTTCATTATTTGTCCAAACTAGGGCAGTATTTTTTTGTTCTTATCCTGAATAACAAAATGTTTGAGGCTGATTCTTTGAGGCTCGGTTTTAGGTGTGAGGAGCTAAAAGAGGATGAATCACTACGTATCACAAAAGGAAGTGTTGCTCATAGTGGGTTGTTTTGGTATCGGGAGAATGTCTGGTCTGTCAGTTTTCCATAAAGTCAGGGGCCGAGCTTTGTTGTAGTTTAGAACAGCACAAAGAATGCCTCATAAAGATCACAATAAACATATTAAACTAAATGTAATTCTTGTTACATTCACTAATCTAATAACCTAGACACACCTTCCCCTGCTCACTCAGCACAAGCATATTCATCTGTTAAAGTTGCCTGTTCAGCGGTGCACATTCAGTGGTGTTGCTGAAGCTGCATAGCCTATAAAGTTGAATTGTACTGCCTTTTTTTTGTGATTTGTTAAAACGTCTGCTCCCACTCTACTTGCTTAAAAAAAAAAAAAAATAGGTCAGATAAGTATTATTTTGCTGTAGCTGTGACAGAAGAATGACAATGCCAGGCAACTAGAGAAAAATGGGACCTAAAAGTGCAACCGCTGATTTATAAAAGGCATTTTCAAGATCAATTCGAGGCATTTGAGCTTGAGGATTTGTTTTATAGTGGGACACTTAAGTTTTCTGTTAAAGTTTGCCATTCCATTAAAGACAATCTACTCGATTTATAGACATAAACAGCACATTCCAAGGTAAAAACACAGAATTTTTAATTATACACGGCTTCTCTGAATATTATATCCCGTTTTTGCAGTTAGATTCCCCTAAATTCCACATACTGTACCTTTTTGTAAATAATGCTACACCAAAAGTGCACTGCATTAATACCAGTGTAGTCATATTTCCACATTAGGGTCAGAACTCTTGTAAATCTATAGGTCATTCTGTTCATCTGTGCACAGGATTAATAATTGACAAGAATGATGTCATCAATCAATTTCTGGAGCTTTTTTTGAATGAGATAAACAATTTTGAAAACATTATTTTGCCTCTTGTTATTTTCCGACAGCTAACTGCCAATATTATTGACATATTTCAGACTAATTGATTAGTTGAAAAAATTACTGATGGATTTGAGTTTCACAGTATACAAAGGCGACAGACAGTGGTCGAGTGTTGTCGATACTTAAAGCAGGAAAAGACGATGTTAACAGATCTATTGGTGCTGGAGATTTGTCCTTCCTGAGGACATCCGTTGACTGGAAGTGAATTAAGTCTAGCCACATGTTTTAGGTTTTTGTAGTGAGATTGATTCTATTCTTTACTCCTGTTTGGCTCATTTCTTTTGTGCCTTTTTTTATACTTTTTGTGCTCAGTGAGATGAACATCCATTCAGCATATAACAAGAAACTGATATAAACTTGTTAAAATGTTTGTGTGTGACTTCAGCATGCAACCTTGTTCAGAGCAAAGGTTTTCAGTTTGTGCAAGTTAATGTGTAAGCTTTGACATGCCTAAAAGCTGCAGTAGTTTATAGGAGGAAGGTGTTTATATACTGGACAAGTGAGAAACTGGTAACAGGTTTAGTAATGTCATGTAAATGTGTTTTTGTTTTTTTCATTGCAGTCCTGCCTTATGTGGTATCCAGCACTGAGAGATGCCTGGATAAACTTCATGATGGGTGGACCTGGGAGAGATACAAGACTACAGGAGGACTGAGGAGACCACAAAATGCATCTCATTACAAATATTAGACCTGTGAACGCAGAAGTTTTTCTCAACTGGAGACTTGGATTGTGAATTTTCGTGAGGAGATTCATTTTTGTTCTTTTTTTTTTTTTTTTTTTTTTAAAGAGACTTTAAAGTCACAGCTGTATAAATTACCTTTAACATGAGCTGCAGAAATGGACTAGAAGCCCATGTGTAGCAGGGCAGCTGCTGCAGCTCAAGGAATAACATAGCCCCAGACTGTTGGGGAGTCACTCCTTCAGGGGCCCAGGGATTATATCCCAGCACAACCCCACCCCGTTAAACTATCCTACCTGTCTGAAGGCAGAGCTCACTATCCAATGGCATGGGTCAAGTTCTTCAGGAAGCCGGGGGGCAATCTGGGGAAATCATACCAGCCGGGGAGCATGCTGTCTCTGGCCCCCACCAAGGGGCTGCTGAACGAGCCAGGGCAAAACAGCTGCTTCCTCAACAGTGCTGTGCAGGTACTGCCATTTTATTTGTTTCTGATATACAGTTGTGGAAAAATTTATTAGACCACCCTTATTTTCTTCAATTTCTTGATCATTTTAATGCCTGGTACAACTAAAGGTACATTTGTTTGGATAAATATAATGATAACAACAAAAATAGCTCATAAGAGTTTTATTTAAGAGCTGATATCTATCCATTTTCCATGGTTTTCTTGATAATAACCAAAATCACTTCAGTGCTCACATCAATATTTATGGCATTGTACTGGCGAAAACAGTGCTTTTAGGCATTCCATGTTTTCTTTTCTGTCTGTTTTAGTCACATGATACACACCCAAGTTTGTACTTGATTGCATAACCATTGTTTTTGATGACTTTTGATGGTCTAATAATTTTTTCTGTGACTGGAAGTATATACATAAAAACAGACTGGATTAATAGTATTAGCTTTTTTTTTTTTTTGCCTTTCTTCAAAAATTAAACCTAGAATTTACACAATAGCAGTCGTTTCTATTAAACGTGATGTTACAAGGTGTTACTTTGACATGCTTTTGTTTTGTTGGCCACTGTCCTTGTATAACTTGTGCTGTACACTTGTTGCTAATGTTTAGTTTGTGATTCAGGTCAGTGTGGATAGTTTTCATGAAAGGCAGCGAATTAAATAAATCAATAGAGGTTGAGCTCTCTGAAAACTGAGATTATTCCTGTGGACAGCTTTCCTGCAATGCAACCTATTAGCGTCTTGTATGTCATCAGTTTTGATATATAAGGGATATGGTTTTAGTAATGAATTTTTGTGTCAAGCTGTATCTTCATGTTGCAAGCAAATAGTCCCAAAAAGTGTAAAATTGTCCATAACATTGAAAAATCAAGTTTTTTTTTTTTTTTGTTTTGTTTTTTTTTTGCCCGTATTGCCTAGCTGTACTCCAGCATTGTCTGTAAAAAGTAAGTACAGCTGAACAAACCTGTCATCACTGACACATTATTATTTACATTTAATAATCAGAACATGCACTGTAATTACTCAAAGGCAGCAGGGGGAGGTACTAGGAAATGGTTGATTATGGCTTGGAGCTCTCTGTTATTTATTCTCTACTCTCTTCCCTGTTGTTTCCCTTTTGTTTGTTGATTTCTACTTCAGGGAGAAAGTATAATTAGACCTGAAAGTTCTGTTTACAACCACAAAAAGTGAGCAAAGAGACATGTTCTGCCTGTCTGTCAGTATTATTGCACATTCTCTGCACACAACACACAGACTGGTGTGAAGGAATTGTGTCATTTTTGCATTTTACCAGTTTCTTCCTTGTTGGTGAAGTTCAATTTGCAAAGCATTAGCTCACATTGCACAAAACTTCATAAGCTTTCTCTTTTTTTTATCTGCTTTTTTCTAATCATATTAAAATCCATTATAAACAGGCAAAGAATTTATGGGAAATGCTCCATGGGAAATTAAAGAATGGCAGAACAGATAACACTAAATATTACACAAAAATCAATTACAAATTTTGTTTGTGCCAAAGGAGGTGCCAGATCCAGTCAAACAGGGGCCTGAAATCCTGGATCCTTTTCCAGCAGGTTTCAGCAAAAACTAATGCCTGCTCATTGCTATCTGCTACTCTGATCTGTACATTTTGTTCCATCCTTTTCAATGTAACCGTCATTTCTTTAGAGATTTCAAAGCTTAGTCACTGCCTAAATTCGTCAGAGCTTTTCAGTGTTGCATTAGTGTACTTGAGGGTTGCGTTTGACTTGTGGGATACAGGCTGGTGACTTCATTACTGCAGACCGCCCACTGCGAGGTCACTCATGGGAAGGGTGACTCAGAGGGTGAGACAGCAGATGAGCTGGTTGAAGATGATCATTACCTTCGGCTTTGTTGCTTTTATTCTTGCCCTCTCCACATCTCCACGACCTTGGATACTCTTTCCCTAAATGACATAAGTAACAAAGATGACAGATTCATAAAACGTCACATGTTCTTTTTAGATTCAAACAGAAAAACTGCTGAGTAATGCATTTTTTTTTTTTTATAAGCTTATATACTACTTTCTGATGCTTTTCAGTGTTTTCCCATGATTCTTTGAGTCTGTGTAGCCTCTTACACTTGGCACTTGTTGCCATGGTAATGCTAGTAGTACACAAACTGTACATCTTCGTAACCAGACGATTGTCAGCTAAAAGCTCAACAAAACCAATTTTCAGTAAACGGAACACAACTCGGACAACAAGCACTTAAATGGGCAAATATTGAAAAGAAGCTAACAGCCCGAGACCAGTATGTGTCATGAATAATTTAATAAAACAAAAGATTTGGGCAACAAACTTTGCACTGTTAAGCAAACACTAAGCAGATCCAACAGCACATGTATTTCTCTACTGCTTAAACTCACTGAACAAGCCAAAGAAGAACAAAAAGAAAGGTGGGATTATGAAGCGATGATTACGAATATTGTCTTACTCTTGTTCTTGTCTGATCATAACATGGTTTTATATAAATGAAGTTACTATCGACTACTCCATTGTTTTGTATTGCATCAAAATGATCCTGACTTGAAACAAATCTCCCAGGTTTTAAAGGACTGATATTTTAGCTTTTTTAAATGGAATTATGCATTGTAAAACATTTCCCTGTGGTCTACATAAACTGTAAATGCTATGCTTGGGTCTGAATTCTTCATTAATTCAACTCCACAGGCCCATCTTCAACAATATTTGTGAGTAATGACGTGAGAAAGGTCATTTTGAGCGCTGGCCCTTTATATGCAAATGAGTTACTTCACGCCCCCCCCCCCTCCAGGTTGTTGACTGTGCTGATCTGTCCCGTTCAGCCAGTTGTGTTTGTTAATACAACCAACAACTGAACATTTTAGGTGATCGGCTCAAAGTTTGGTCATATTTTCAGTTTTTACTACAACTGCTGCTGCTGACAAACAATTATGGTGTAGGGCTAATGGCGTTCATTTTGTCTTCCGTTAATGTAATTGTACTTTTCTTTTTTCTTTTGTCCAGACAGGGCAGGTGACATCTACAACTATAACTTGTCTGAAGAAAAGACAAAAAAAGTGTCAAGTATAATTATGGCATACTCAGAGAAATATTCGTCGAAAATCTTGACCTTATATGTGCAAATGTCATGACGTAACTAGTTATAAAACGTAACAAATTAAGAAGGAATTGAAACAAGGTGTAGAAATCCACTCGATTTCTGTCGGAATTAATATAAAGATAGCTTTGCAGCACCTGGAGGGTTCAAATTCAAACTTTTGGAACAGTTAGGGTCCAAATACACAAATAAATGTACCAAAGACTAATAAAAGTGGGTTTAGCAAAATATGACCCCTTTAACAGGTTTAGCACCACAGCCAGAGTTAAACTTTTAATATTTCTGGTAACCTCTCCTTTTTCTCTCCTTTGTGTAGGTACTATGGCAGCTGGACATCTTCAGACGCAGCCTGAGGCAGCTACCTGGACACTTCTGTCACGGGGAATCATGCATATTTTGTGGATTAAAGGTAGAATGCAATCAGATCCAAAAGTGGCAACAATGGCATCTGGAATGTAACCATCCATTTCCTTTTTTTTCACTTTGGCAACGTGCATTGAACAGGTTCTGTGACTTAGTGTCCCATGTGCAAACAAGTTCTTGTGTTTCTTCTTCAGGGCATTTTCTCCCAGTTTCAGCACAGTCGGGAGCGCGCTCTGCCCTCTGACAACCTGCGTCACGCCTTGGCAGAGACCTTTAAGGACGAGCAGCGCTTCCAGCTGGGCTTCATGGATGATGCCGCAGAGTGCTTTGTAAGTTCCTGTGGCAACCAGCCTGTCCTGAGGGAGGGGGGCTAGCGTATGGGGAGAGTTTCTGTGTCTATGTTTGTGTGTTCCAAACTGCATCACAGTTTGGGTAATGCAGTGCAATAAACTGTTTGGCGAGGTCACTGAAAGAGCTTCTGTCCCTCCCTTCCCTTCCCCTCCCATCAACCCCTGCCACATTGCCGCTAAATATCATCATGACAGGTTATATAAGCACAATAGTTCCGTATGAACCTCCCCTTTCGTGCTCCCATATTATGTCTTATCATTTCTGTGCTTTTAAAAAGTACATTTCATGCACCCGTCATCATTTTTACATGGTCTTTTTCAAACAACAAAGCATTGTTTAGCCAGATCTTGTTTTTCCTCAACAGCAGCATAATTTTCAGTCTTTTTTGTTTTGTTTTGTTTTGTTCCAGTTTTATTTTGACTCCAGCTACCAAATATAAAACAGATCCTGCAACATTTTTTTTTTAGCTGTTATTTCACACCGTTTTTTCTTTGTTCTGCATTGTTGGTTAATTTACTTTCTTTCCAATGATTTTTATCACTTATACTTAATAACTGTATTCTCGGGCAGCTTGGATCTGTCCAGATTTTTGTCCGGCCATTATAGTTTATATGCTTAAGAAGTCCAATTTATACAACAATGCAATAAACAAATAAGAGAATTAAATGTCTTAATGAGAAGGTAGTAGAGCATATATGACCATACGTTTGTCAAATATGAAATGACTCATTCACAATTTGGGGAGTGAACTTAAATCCACAAAAAGCAACTTGTTCAGAAGCATGCAAAACTGCAGCTTGTATAAAGCAATTTCTATCTATTATAGACAGTCTTAGTTCTTTATCCCGTTCAGATCTTTGACCTTGAGCATTCACAAAGTAATGTATTGGCAACAGGTCTCTATTGGAAAATTTACGGGAAGGGGAGTAGGCCAGTGTCAGATTAACGGGCTGTGAAGTTATTCCTGTAACCTCTGCCGGCCTAACTTTAAACCTTAATATTTTATAAACTCACAAACACTCCACAGAGACAGAGGGGAGAAAAACTTTAAAAGTGTTTCTTCTTTTGTCAGATTTACAACTTGAGTCTGATCGTTGAACTTCTTTGCTCATGGAAATAACAGCGTAAAAAAAAAAAAAAAGCACAAAGCTCAGATTGTTTAGTAGAAAAAATTGAATATTTAGTCCGTTACCTTATGCGGAGCTTTTACTGTGTTACAGGAGAACATACTGGAGAGGATCCACCTGCATATTGTGCCTGAAAAGACGGATGCCTGTACTTCTAAGTCATGCATCACGCATCAGAAGTTTGCCATGACACTTTATGAGCAGGTAAGTGGAGTGTAGACTGTTCATTTACTCATAGCGTCAGTGTTTTCTGCAGCTTTACTAATTCATACAAATAGGCCATGTTGAAAATGTGTAGATTGTCATTGTGTTTGAACAGTGTAGATAAAAGAAAAGCCAAGTCGCCAGTGTTCAGATTAAGTATTACACACACACACAAAGACAAACACACACAGGGACAGGTACATGAATCACTGTCTGAGACACTTGAAATCCAATCCGTCATGTTTTGATGCTAGTTCGCCCCTGTGGAATAAGCAGGGTGTTTCTGGTCAGATTCCCCAGTGCAGTGGGAGCAGGAACAGATAAGTCACTGATGTTCTTGTATACAAAAATTCCAGGAAACCTCTCACACCACCCTGCCCTGTGGCTGCGATGCCCATCTCCGACTCTGTCCCAAACCAGTTCTATCTCTGAATCCAACAGATAATACGCTTTTGGACTAAATCCGTTGGGGGCACTGCTGGTGGATTTCGTTACCCCTCAATTTAAGGGCACCCAATCCATCAAATAAAACCAAGGCCTCAGGGAGGATTGCCTCTGTCAGAGAGGAACTTATAACTTTAAAAAATAAATCAGATGCCTTATAATGTCATTACAAAACCAGCAGTTTAGAAGTAATCACAAGGAAAGTAGCGACAGGCTTCACAATCTAGTCAGAACTGAGTTTAAAATAGTGTAAAAGGATAAAGAAAAAATTGGAGAGTCCTCCAATGGGTCAGGAATGGTAAAAAGTAATGTAAATTAGAAATGTCCCAATCCGATCCAATCTGACAAACGTCCTGCCCCCTCAAATTTAAGTTTCTGAAGGTAGGGAAGAGCTGCACAACAGCAGGAGGATTAGAGGAACAAGTAAAGTGTTTTATAAGTTTGACTTTCATTCTGCGTGTACTCATTATGAGGTCAGGTTGTGATGCACAAGTCAGGTTTTTTCAACCTGCGGCTCTTTTGTGGAATTATTTGACCCTACCCAACCCACCCCGCATATAAACTGATATTCTTTTGACCCACCCTAACCTGACCCGCAAGGAACCCACTTCACATCATTAACGCATGGCACCGAATGCACCCCCATATAATATCTGGACAGACCTGTCCATAGACTTGCTACAACAGTGGCAAACGTAAGGTTCTAATTTGTCCCACAGTGTGAATTTGGAAACTGCAAAAATTATCCTAAAGTTATTAAGAGTCAAAGGTGTCATACTTGTTTTAGTTCAGGTTCCACATTCAGCCCAATTGTGATCTCAAGTAAAATAATAGCATAATAACCTCTAAATAGTGACTCCAAATTTCAAACAAAATTTCATTATAAAAAGCCTGTATCGGATCGGGATCGGCAAAACTAATCCCAAAAAAAATCAGATCAGAAGCAAAAAAATCCAGATCAGGACATCACAAATGTAAATACGTCTTCACACCTGAAAATCTGAGCTAAGGTTCATTATTTTGCAGCTTCGGCAGTGGACTAAACATTTTTATCTGATCTACCGACATCCTGTTATGATCATCGATGTCTATCGTTGTACTTTATATTTGTTTTGTTTAAAGAAGGGTGTGTGTTTGACAGTGATATATCATCAATGTGGCTCATGTTGAACTTCCTCCATTTTCTAATTTGTTTAACTAATGACGGTAGCTGTGCATGACTTTGTATTGTTGGTCTGAACCAAAGTCAGAATCGTGCCAGATACTGTTTTTACACTGTAAATGAAACAAAGGTAATTAAAACACCACGTCAAGTTTACTCTTAATGAAACTCCAATAATAAATGTAGTGGGAACAGTAGCAGATAAGTCACTAACTGTAAATATGAGGTGGGAAGGAAAATACCTAATGTATAAACAGTGACTGTGTAGCTCTAATGAAAGCCTAGTTTTGGCTGAAAGGCACTCTGATAATGTTGAAAATCCATTAAATCACGGTTACGCCAATGTGTTTTGCCTCCAAAGAGCTGTCGTCTGGGCATAAAAACCTTCTTTCTTTAACATTATCAGGATTTTTGGATTCTTCCAGGCTGCCAACCAACCACTAAAGGCTTTCATAACTAAGCTTGACAGTCAGTGTTTTTTCTACTTTCAGTGTACACTGTTTTTTTTTTTTTCTTCTCTTTTTGTCATGACTGTATTCAATCCTATAGGTAGAATGGCACGAATGTCTTCACTGTTCTACCTCACAGCTGTTTTTGTAACTTTTTTGTCCATCCTGCTGTGTGTTTCGTCTGCAGTCTGTGTGCCGTAGCTGTGGGGCATCCTCCGACCCACTGCCGTTTACAGAGTTGGTTCATTATGTCTCCACCACTGCACTCTGGTAAGACCCAGGCAACATGAAACTTTCCTTTCTTCTCATTGTCCACTCCTGTGTCATTGTCTCCACCCTTTTTTGCTTCACTTTCTGCACATTTATTACAAAGCCATTCACTTCGGTGTCTTATCTCACATACAGCTATTCTTTCTCCACTTGAGTTTATCCTCACTTATTTTCTCCTTTTCTTCACTTGTTCTTTCCCACAGTATGCCTCAGTTGACAATGACTATCTCACTTTGTGTTTCTTTGCTTTTAGCCACCAAGGGCATCAGCGGAGGGACGAGTCTTTTGGGGAATTGTTACAAGCAGCAAACTCGATGGGGGACCTTCGAAACTGTCCTGTAAGTCGGCTTTACAAGTATTTCAATATCAACAATTTAAGACTACGTTTTTAATATTGTCTGAACGAGTAAAGCACATTCTCCATGTACTGCAGGAACAGAACTTTAGTGCTATGGGCCTGATTTACTAACACAGTGTTTTTCAACCTTGAGGTTGGGACCCCACGTGGAGTCGCCTGAAATTTCTAGTAATTATTTAAAAAAAAAAAAAAAAAACTATAATAAAAAATATGGTGAGTTGAGAGAGGCAATCCCAAAACATAAAAGACATGACAAACTCTGGAGCTGACACTGAAACAACGTGGTACTGTTTATCTTTCAAATGTTCATTGTGGTCAGTTTCAGATGCTGCAGCTCTTTCATAATTCATAGTTTGAGTTATTGTTTGTTCATTATTAATTGTCAGCCTTGTAAATACAAGCTGGACTGACTGTACATATCCTGACCAAGGAAAATGAAATTCTCAATTTGTGCAGTAATCTACACCTGACTTTTATGCCACTGTCCATAATAATATACATTATATTGCCTAAATAAAATAGCCTATAAATAAAATTTACATACTTACTTAAATGTCATCTAAAATTAACGTTTATTTGAAACATAGTATAGCAAACTATGACATGATCAAAAACCAATTCATTTTAGCCAAAAAAAAAAAATCTCAGTTTTGAATGTTTGGGGTCACCTGAAATTTGTGATGTTAAAATGGGGTCACGAGCCAAAAAAGGTTGGGAACAACTGTACTAAAGGTTTGCGTGTGTAAAAAAACGAGCGCAAACTTGACTGCGCATGCAAAAACACGTTGAAGCTTATCTACTAACAGGACACATGGAGGGTTGCGTCTCAGATGGGCAAAATAGCTCATGCAACCCATTTAGCGTGTTTGCCTTGATGAATATGTAATATGGGCGTTTCTCCCAGAACTTGCACAATTATTGGGAGGAGTAGATGCAGATATTTATTTAGCATGTGGAATGTGATTTACCAAACCTGAAACTGATTGGGGTATCTGATTTTGCATCTATATTTATTATGTCTGAAAGGCAAGTTTCAACTGGCACAGCTTCGCGCAAAACTGGCTGCAGTTGTTGTTGTTGCAAGGATGTGGCATAGGCCCAACCAAAGGCAACGCAGACAATGAATCTTTTCTGGTCACGTCAACATTTTTGGAATGACGGAAGAAAAAATTATTGAGACGTGTCGCCTACCCAACAATGCCATTTTAGAACTTCTAGATCAGGGGTGTCCAATCCTGGTTCTTGAGAGCTACTATCCTCCATGCTTTATCCCATGCTTTATCCTGTATGTTTTAGATGTTTCCCTCTTCCAACACACCTGATTCAAATGATAAGCCTATCATCCAACTCTGCAGAAGCCTGATAACGACCATCAGGTGTGCTGGAAGAGGGAAACTTCTAAAACATGCAGGATACCGGCCCTCGAGGACCGGAGTTTGACACCTGTGAACTAGAGGATGATTTGGGGTCAGTCATAAGGAGGAGTCGGGCAATACTTTTTATGGCAAAACTCCTCCAACGTTACATTTCCTTGTGTCTGGATCATTCCAGTACATTGTTGCCACTAGTGCTGGCGTATCCCAGAGCAGTTTTTCCACCGTACTATCTCCATGACGACAACCAGTAGTACATGCAAAATCCTCATTTAAATGGGGCGGTCTCCAAGACTTTGCACCTGTTCTCATTTACGCAGGTAATCTTACTTGATCACCTGTGACGCGCAAATCAATAGCACGCTCATTTTTTTAGCGCGTGCAAGCAAACTTGTGCCCATTATTTGCGATCTTTGTAAATCAGGCCCTAAGTGTCTAGTTTGGTTTAGGTGTCAGTCTTGGCTCAGTATAGTATCTTTAATACCCGAGTGATTTAGGATATTTTGCTACAGGTGGTAGAGGTATTCAATCTTTTAATTAAGTGAAAGGACAAACACTGCTCTGTCAAAATGTTTAACTTCAAGTAAAAGTTCTGAATTAAAAAATGTTAGTTGATGTTAGATGTCAATGTGCAGTAAAATGGGCCCTGTCAAATAGTATATAATTAATGTTACTGCTAGGGCTGCACAATATATTGAAAAAAGGGTGCAATATTTATGTCGCAAAGACGTGCAATAATTTATTTTCTTTTTCTTGACGTTAAAAGGGAGGTCACACTGAATACTTTATAAATGCTGTTTTTTTTCTGGAAACCTTTGTTTTTACTGCTGTACATACTTCACTTGTATCCAGATTGTAAGACAGAGAAATGCAAATGTGTGGTCATTATAACTTTACTAAACAAACAAACAAACCTAATGTTGGCCTCAGATGTTTGCACAGTACTGTATATATTATATGTAGTGGAATAGAAGTACAAAGCCACAGCTAATAAAGTACAGTATTTGAGTAAAAGTATCTCTGTTTCACCACTGTTTTTCCTGAGAGGCCTGTTACTTTTTTGTAAATCTAATGGGTTGTTTTGGGTTCTTTGTCTTTCCTTTTTAGAGCAACTGTGGCCAGAGGATTAAAATCCGACGTGTCCTCATGAACTCCCCAGAGATTGTCACCATTGGCTTCATCTGGGATTCTGACCAGTCCGACCTCACTGAGGATGTTATCCGCTCACTGGGGCCTCATCTCAGTCTCTCTGCGGTGAGTGGAATTTCATCAGCAGTCTACGATATGCTAATTTTCCTTTTCACTGTCCAGCACTTTAAATAGCCCAATAAAATAACTGTATTGTAACATAATTTACAAATATTTAAAACGTTCCATCAGACCTTTTAGTTAAATTAGCTAATCAGGCCACAGGGTATCACAACACTCTCTTCACACATGCTTCATGCGTCTGCCAGTTTTTCTTGTTGTTTTAGTGTCAGTTTATTTTGGTGCGGTCGAACATATGTGGGAAATGAAGTGGGGATTTATTTCTCTGTAAGTCGGAGGCCGTTGCGTAAGCAGTCGACACCCAATGCCCAGTTGGCTCGCGCCACTGATCAAAAAGCCCCTGCTGGCCTTGGTCAGCTTGTCAAAACCTCTTCCCTCATGTTTGTGAGCCAGAGCTGGGGTGTGCGAGTATGCCTGTCTGAGCGACCACATGGGCTGAGTAGATGCGACATGGATGAGGAAAAAGAATTGTCCGTGTTTTACAGACTTGTTTATATTCGTTCATGTCAATAAAATCATATACGGCACACCATAAAATTGCAGAATATGTATGTATTAAATCAAAAAGAACATATTCCTCAGTAACTGTGCTCACATCATCGCTACAAAAAAATAAAAAGGACAGAAAATCAATCACTACAGAGTTCAGATCAGGGTGAGTTCAGAAGCTCAGCACATTACATAACTTCTTTATTGAAGTATTCAAGCCGTTTATTTGACAGTTTTCTCTTGCGCGCCTTTCCAAAGCCTACCATCAGAAAAATTTGACAGACCCCCTCACCACGAGTACGCCACAAAGGCCTCGATTCATTAGAGAGCATTTCATGTGACTTTATTGAGTAATAAAAAGAAGCCCTTCACCCCCATGATTTGCTTTGAAATTCATTGTTAGAGGGAGAAGAGTGGACAGAGAAATGGCTGTGCAGAAAACAGAAGTTACTTTCATCCAGAGTCTGTTTATAACTACAGATTTTATACTGACATTACATTTTAGTTTGTCTGTAAAGAAGTTCTCCAGTGTAGTCTGAGTCAAGACATCAAGTGCTATGACGGTACTGATTTAATCCAACCTTGATTCGTACTGATTGTCAAATCAATGCCAGTTCATTCCTTCAGACCTTAATCTATATACAGATGGAGTAAATGATTCCAGTAGCTATCAACATCACTCACTTGCCTGCCTACGTACTGTAGCGTTGATGCCCATGAATAATTGCTTTATATATTTATATAATTATATTTGTGTGTGTGTGTGTATGGGTGCAGCTCTTCTACAGGGTGACTGATGAGCATGCCAAAAAGGGAGAGCTGCTGCTAGTGGGGATGATCTGCTACTCCAGCCGCCACTACTGTGCCTTCGCCTTCCACACTAAGTCAGCTAAATGGGTCTTCTTTGATGATGCCACGGTGAAAGAGGTGAGACTATGAACACACATTAACACAAAGCAGATTCATGAATTCGCTTTTGACTCAGAAAATGTAAAAATCCTGAAAATCTAAGCTGATAAAACCCATGCTTTTTTATCATAAAGGGTAGAAAGTAGAAAAGATCAGTCTTATTTCCGCCACCAAGTCTCTTTATTGGCCAATAAAGGTTACATCGATTGCCCTTCATGAGCCTCTGGGTTGACAAACCTTTATGGTACTGAAGAGTCAGCTAACCCTCCCACATCAGCCTCATTTTTTCCCCCCAACTCTGTCGTCAAAAAGTACTGCAGTAGTGAAGCAATGCTCAACCAGTAAAAACCCATTACAGGTTCATTGAATTGGCTGAGCTGTAACATTTAGTGGTACACTTCATCACTTTGCATGAGGGGATTTCTTTGTGTATTTGTGTAAAAACTGTAGTTTGTGAATCTATCTGGCCACTGTTTCCCTTTTTTTTTTTTTTCTTAATGTTGGAGCATGTGAGCGTGCCTTTTGTCTCACGTCTTCACAATTTTCTCCGGCGCTGGGGTGCAGTGGCTGCCTGGCTCCGTGTCAATCCATCAGCAGCTTGTGCTGTGTGTGCAGCCCCCCCACCCTCCACCCCCGTACCTCCCACTGACTGTGATGGAGGAGCTACAGTGCTCAGCGGCTGCCAAGTCCGTACCTGGATCGAAACATGGCAGCACTTCTGTGACTCCCCGATTCCTGGCTTGTAAAGGAATGACGAAAAATACAAATACTTAGACTCACATAAGAGGCATCACGTATCTCCTTCCTTTTTCAGTCATAGTCGGTTAGCCGTCTTTGTGTTTTATTCATCCGTCCTGCTGGGTTCTTTCTTTCATCTCCCTTTACTTGGACTTGGATGGGCTCTTCTTTACCACATCTTTGTGCCAATTTCTGCTTTTTCTGCCTTCTCCTCCGCTCTCTTCCCCCGTCATTTGCTTAATTAAGGAGCAAACAAGCATCTGTTTGCCTGCAGCTTGCCTGTGTGGAGCCTTTGTGGCGAGACACGCACCTTACACATCTCATCTAATGTGATTGTATGATTTGACCTCAGTGTAATAGTCACTCATGAATTAGCCTATGTGTAATAGTAGTAGAAAATACTATGTGTTTTTTATCTGCTGCTGAATTCTATAAATAATCTTTGATCGTTTGTTCATAGTTTACCCAGAGATGTCGTGGGGGAGAATTTTCACTTCTGATTTTAGCTATAAAGCTTTCTCATTATGCTTACACAACAAAACCCTTCTGATACCTCTTTGTGGAATGAAAACAGATGGTTCTCAAGCAAAGAGTTTTTTTATTATGTGTACAATTTTTAAGCTTTTATAGATTAAAGTGAATCACGGTTCTCTCGTGCAGACTAACAAATACCCATGATGCCCTGAAATACTCAGACCCCTTTTAGAATCCAGCATTATGAAGCCTCTTAAGAGTCCTCAGAATGATTGAAATACAAAGAAATTCTGTTTCATTGTATTTTAAGTGTGTTGTGATAAATTACTCAGACACATCTACCTAAAGTGAAAACAAATAAAATGAAAAGTACTGTGATGTATAGTGCCATGATGATATGGAATGCTCTGCCGGGACGAATCATTCAAGAAAATAATAAAAACCGATTTAAAGAATTACTGAAAGAGTGTTTATTTGCAAAGCAATGCTCGATGTTTGATAATGTTTAGTTGATTGACATTACATTGATATATAACTGTGAAATATATTTGACCATTTACAAATTATGCTAAAAAAATACTTTTTGGGAGGTAGTGTTAATTGAACCAGGTCTTGTATTATATGTATGTTTTTTTTTTTTTTTGTTTTTGTTTTGTTTTTGTTTTTTTGAATTGTGGTGAATGGTTTTTAGTTGTTGTTTGTGTTGTTTTTGTTTTGTTTTGTGTGTGGGTGTTTTTGATAATTTGTGTACTGCAGTGTAAAGACAATTGTGTTGGTTTTGGACTCCAGGAATAGCAGCGATGGCCTAAGCCAAAGCTAATAGAGATCCAAATAAATGAAATAAAATGAAATCTGTTGTTTATAGTTGAATGTTCATGGGTTGTCTTATGTGTATATTTTCCATAGATCGGCTCCAGATGGAAAGATGTGGTCAGCAAATGTATAAAAGGTCACTTCCAGCCTCTCCTCCTCTTTTACGCTAACCCTGATGGGAGTGCCATCGTTGTAGATGACGCACATTACAAGACCCCTGTCAATGGAGATGTCCAAGGTATGAGATGTTTTACGGGATATCAGTAAAATAATAAAATATTATAACAGTGAATGATTTCACAGAACAATAACTATCAGAGGATATGACAGATGCACAGTATATAACGGCAATTATTATTGGCACCATTTTGACAATAAGTAAGAAGTCTCAGGTGTGAAAACAGCATAATCTCCTTAAAAAGTAATTTTTCTTTAGGAATAAATCAATCAAACCATGCTTAAATGAGATGGAAGAAAACCTGCAAAGGGAGGCGAGATTCTCCTTTAGACTGCATCTCAGTAACCACAAATTAAAACCATTCACAGATACTTGGCTACATTAAAATAATCTAGACAAACAAATGATTCGTAGATGTATTTCCTTCTTCTAAAGTTCCAGGCCATATTGGTTGCCATTTCAGGCACTAATGAAAATTTGTTGATGACAACAGCGAAACATCTTTTGGATTATTGGTCCATGGATTTGTTTGGTTGGGAGGTTTTTATCCCCGTTAAAGATCCTCCTCCAACTCTCCATGCTGGCCCTGCCCCAGGTCCAGGCAGTGGCAGCAGCTCACTGCCCATCAGAGCTGACAGGGCGCTGGACCAACCTGGATGATCCTCCACAATCAAGAACAGTGTGTGGATTTTATAATTGTGTTTCTTATGATCAGGTGAAGTTGATGTTGTCATACAATTTCAGTAGTAACATCTATTGTCTCTTTTTTCCCGTCTTACTTTCTGTAGGCTTTGAGTCTCCAGTGTCTGCCCCTAAAAAGTTGGACCTGACCAAGGAGAACCTGCAAGCTTTGTTTAGCTCAGCCTCTTTTAATAAACAGAAGACTGTTTCAACTCTCAGCAAAGGCAGTGCTCAAACCACTGGTGGGCGGGGACCAGGTAAGGGACAGAAGTACAGCAACAACCAGTGTGAGGGATGTTTTTAACATCAAACATAGTTGAAATGAGTACAACTTCACCTCTTAAAATAAGTAAAATGTATTTATCTATTCTTCTGTGAGTACAATTTCTCCACATTATTAATGAGCTGACTTCTTCCACCACCTTGAAAGCTATTTTACTCAAAACAAGAAAATGGCACTCAATCAGTACTTGTGGAATCATTCTTTTAGCAGGGTTTCTACGGGTCATTAAAAAGCATTAAAAGTCATTAGATAGATTTTGTGAAAATTAAATGGCTTTAAATGGCATTAAAAAGCATTAAATTTGATGCCCAGAGGCACTAAAAAATGTAATACACTTGATGGAAAAAAGCATTGTTACTCACGATTTATTTTGATTTTATAAACGTATCATATTTTTGATCATAAATATAGTGTGATGATTGACAGGTGGAACCCTTTAATTGGCTATTGTTTATGGGCGATACACGAAGTCACAACACCGGGTGCTTGGAATGCAACGTGCTGTGAGCGTGCTCATGCTGTGGCGAAAGAACGTAGGGAATGTCAGCAAATGTCGGAAAAATGGGAAAATGCAAGTTCCTACAGAAGTGATTGGAGGAGGAACTATTTAGAACCTGGTTAAAGCCTGCCGACGGTAAACCATTTGTATATATAAAATTATATATAAAACTGTATCTGCAGGTGGACATGGGCATTCAATTTGTTTAAAGTGGCATTCAGAAGCATTAAATTAGATTTACTGATACCTGCAGAAACCCTGTTTAAATTTAACAAAATAAATAAACGTGCAAAGGGAGTGCAAGAAATGTTGCTTAGTTGCCAAAGGAAGAAATAGTTAAGTATTTTGACAGTAGCACTAAATATTACAGTGGTGGTAGTAGTTATGGAAGGAATCAACAGCTCCTTTTAGGGACAGAGGTGACAAAGAGCTGACAGTTTTGCACTTATTTCAGTGTCGGAGGAGTGTAAATTTTGAAGCAAACTTTTTAATGTGGGTACCTTGACTTGAAAGAACCAGATAGATGGTGATGTGAAACATTATGTGTCAAATATTGGGTTAAATTGCATCGTTTTTATGTTATTGCGGATTTTATGTTACTCTTTGTAGTTGTGAATGTACTTGATCTTAAGTTGTATGTCACTACATTGCACTTGAAAGCAAGTTGCTTGAGATATGTTGTTGAGGGGGAGTACTGAAAGCTTGCAGGAGTAGTTAAGTCAAATTATTTAGTACTTTTATCTGATTTTTTTTTTTTTTTTTTTGAACTGAAGAGGATATGGAGTTGCAAAAACACCTGTGCTGCAAGAATCATTGCTGGAATCTCATGCTGCTAACAGAACCTTGGAGTAATCATGTTTTGCATTGTGGTGATTTGTTACTGTTTTTCAGAGTGAATATCTGCAACAGTTAGGAGTGAGTTACTGCTGAATGTCAGTGTTTCCACTTTGCTTTGTAGTAGAAATGTTCATAGTACGGCTATAAATATTGAGACTAAAGTGATCAGATTGAGTAAAATCAACTAAATACATGAGCAGATGATAACTTTGTTCACTGCAGGTCAGCTTGTGTTTATGCAGTCTCATTATTTGATAGCAACACCCAATATGTCAAACAATCACATGCTTTAAATGTTCTATGAGTTGAGGATGCTGACGAGTAAGGAGGAGTGAAGAGGCATGGATATAATGAGATGAAAATACTTTTAATAGCATCTACACTGGTGATGTTTCCCACCTCACTGACTTAAAGGGGTCATATTTTGCTAAACCCACTTTTATTAGTCTTTGGTACATTTATGTGTGTATTTGGACCCTAATAGTTCATAAGTTTGAATTTGAACCCTCCAGGTGCTGTAAAGCTATGTTTACATTCGTTCTGGCAAAAATCGAGTGGATTTCTACAACCTGTTTTAATTCCTGCTTAATTTGTTATGTTTTATAACTAGTTACATCACGACGTTTGCACATGTAAGGTCAAGACTTCGGACGATAATTGTTTGTCAGCAGCAGCGGTTGTAGTAAAAACTGAAAATATGTCCAAACTTCGAACCGATTAGCTAAAATGTTCAGATGTTGGTTGTATTAATGAACACAAGGGGCTGAACGGGACAGAAATTAGTCAGAAATATTGTTGAAGACCAGCCTGTGGAGTTGAATTAATGAAGAATTCAGAGTTTCAGACCCAAGCATAGCATTTACAGTTTATGTAGACCACAGGGAAATGTTTTCAAATGCATAATTCCATTTTAAAAAAGCAAAGTATCACTCCTCTAACTGAAATTGGGAAAAAAAAAAGTCAGCATCGGATTGAAGTGACAGATTCTGGTGTTGTATCATTTGCCCAATTTTCAGACTTCCCATTTGTGTTTTTACAGTCAAAATTGGCACCAGTGATCCCAAGAGTCGCCTCAGGGAGATTTCTCGTGAAGTAGCCCAGAGAGCAGGAGAGTTACGGGGGATGCATCCACCCAGAAGAGAGCCTGATAGGAGCGGTCAACGGAGACCGGAGTCACGGCACAGAGGTTAGTCACAGATGGGCGGCATGTGGGCTGCACATCAAACACAGCACATGGACATACTGTATACAGGAGAATTGTCAGGCTTTATGGTACAAAAGGCTAGCCTTCTGCTTCTCCAGCCCTTATGTAATCCTCAGTTTGGGAGCAATGTGTCAGAAAGGGGATTAAGTGCTGACGTCTGTTGGAGCCAGCCTTCATCCCACTCTCTTATATTCAGAGCCATTGGTTCCCCTTTCCTTTGGTCTGCCTGAATTTTTACAAACAAACAAAAGAAAGCAGACCAATATAAAGTGATGAATATAATATAATTCAGGGGAACTCGAGCTCTGTGAATTTTAGCTTCAAATATTCCTGCCACTTTTTTGTCTTATCCGCCCTCTTTCCTCACAAATAACGTGTGTGTCAGCTGTAATCAGAGAGCTGATTGGTCTGCTTGCTTTAATACGTCTTTAGTACATCACTGCTTTCAATTAAGTATCAGTGAAGGGATTATGGAGCGCAATTGTAACACACTCCCAAATCCACCACATCAACAGCAGTAGTCTGTGTTGGCACGGCGCTCACGTCTCACAGTGATTGAATGCAGTAGGCTAAAGGAGGCAAGTGTCTACTGTGATGAATGGCAAAGCTGGAGGTGACATTACAGTTAATGTAAGAAGTATAAATTTACTACAACATAGCTCATGTCCGGGCGAGCACTTTGGTAAATGGTCATAATAGTTAAAAAAAAAAAAATAGTTAAAGAACAGCTGAAGTAACTTGGATTCTTACTTTGGTCTGCATGTAAAATCTTTTTCATTGGCTTTGACGGTTGCAGTTCTCACATTGATTTGCAGTCTTGTGTACTGCTGACAATTTTGAGTAGGCAGCAGAAACTTGGCGGCATCATATATATATATGGGCAAAAACATAGTAATATTTGAAGTGATTTAACCCGAACACAGTCAGCAAAATCTAAAGCAATATAGACTGCATCTCTTCCATGCTTCCCACTTGCTGAAAGCTGTGTTTAATATTACATTTACTTTTTATCACCTCGAAACATAGTACCACAGGTCTCTTTTTACCCCAAAACAGAGCATCCAACCTCTGATACAAGCACCTTCAGCTCATGGTGATTACAAATATTCACTGGCTTGATGAACAGGGCAAATAAATAAGAGCCTTGACATTTTGCCATCTCAGAAGTCGCATCTTTTTCTGTCAAACTTGTTCTTTTCTAATGTCAAATAATTAAAAAAAAAAGACATCTTAATCACTTCTAAGTCTGTGCAGGGGTGTAGATAAATGAGGAAGTGTGGGAGCGCCTATAGCGGAGTGAACCAGTTTCCAGGAAGGATGTCTGGTCATATATTTGAAAGTGGCTATTATGTCTGGTGGTG
This sequence comes from Sphaeramia orbicularis, assembly GCF_902148855.1. Lineage (NCBI taxonomy): Eukaryota > Metazoa > Chordata > Actinopteri > Kurtiformes > Apogonidae > Sphaeramia > Sphaeramia orbicularis. The sequence continues at coordinate 28,805,987 of NC_043974.1, forward strand.
TCCTTGGAATAGCAGACACATATCCGTGGCACACCATCATGTGCAGACGTGTCACTTGATCATTTTGGAAGCATGTGCATGTGTTCTTCGGGACACAAATACACACCACATCAAGTAGCACGTTTTATTACCAGTATCTGCATGGATGTCTGTTCATTAGCCAGCAACCCTCTGTGTTTCACCGCTGAAGAAAATCGACTCCTGTTGGCTCTAATTTACACCTTCCTGTCATCTCCAGGCATAAATGTCAGTAACCCTGTTGTTGTCATGCCTTCCCTCACTTTCTGCACAACCTACTGTGTTCTTTACCACAGCTTTGTGCCTCAGTGTTTAGGTGTCGGAAAATGCTAAATGTTGTCAAGAAGAAAAATTTAAATGTTATTTTTGGATTTTGAGAAAAGTCTGAAAAGAAAAATGCATTCTTTGAAGCCTTGCTGGCTTGGACTTAAACACATTTAACATATATTTTTCTGCCATTTGCTTAAAAATCTGTTTAAAATACATTTTCCTGTTTTTAGTTTTCACGTTTCCACCTTCTAATAAGTCGTCTTCTACTTGAACACAGATCCAGGTCAGGACAGGACCTACTCTCGTTCCGTCTCCCCACCGGAAAATGGCTTCAAACAACACCTGGAGAGTCGACTGTACAGCAGCCAAGGAAAAGGTCCAACTAGGGCTGAGCGAACACCCCACCTTGGGGGAAGGTCTTCCCATGAACCCCCTCGCTCCCTCTCAAGGGTCCAAGTGTTCCCCAGTGAGTCCAGTGTCAGTAGTAGTAGTAGTCACAGCCGCAGACTAGACCAGGTTTCAAATGGATATGATACCGACAGCAGCCAAGACTCCCGAGAACGTCCTGGAAGTGGAGGGAACGGCCGCAGCAGGCCTAGTCGCCCGTGGAAACCCATGCGGGAGGTACTGAATGTGGACAGTGTTTTGAGCGGTAATTCATTGACTCAAGAACGAAGGCAGCACAGTCCCAGAAGACGACCCAGCAGTCAGTCGCCTTCCCGTGAGAGAGAGAGAGACAGAGAACGAGACAGAGATTTTACGTGGGGTGGCCGGGAAGACCGCAAACCCAAGAGCCTCATGACTATTTACGAGGACGAGCAAAGGCATGAAACAGGTGGCAGCCGGAGCTCGTTGGACTCGGATGGGCGAGGTGGCTACAGTGACAAAGACAGGTCAAAGGGTTCAGCTACTTTGAAAGTCCGCAATGACAACTGGAAGATCCAGCGGACTGAATCTGGATATGAGAGTAGCGACCGACTTAGCAATGGCTCAGCAAATCTTGACTCTCCTGTGGTGGAAAACCTTTCTTCAAAGGATCTGCGGCCGATACCTGAGCTGCATTCATCAAGGTAAAAAAAGACTCCCTGCTTGTTCTGAATGGTTCTTGCACAAAAACCTGGCCACTTCATATTCTCAGTGATTTTTTTTTTTTTGCTGTGTGAAGCTGATGTCAGAATGCAGCTTCGTCATCCTCTCATTTAAGGATTTAAGTCTCAAAAGTGCTGCCATTTCTTAATAATTCAAGATTACAAACAAACTGTTCTAAGAATAGCAAGACCCACTTAACATAAATGCACAAAAGGCAAACATGCCAGCCTTATTATGCCAGGCTGTCATGTATTGGCTTTGTAGTGCAGGTCTTGTTTGGAGATAATGATCTTAACTAGCTGACAAGTCCCGGACTCAGAGGGGAGAACCAGAGCCTGTCCACACAACAACGAAATTATGTCAATCCTCAAAAGTTAAATATAGTTTCGGCCTTTCATCCACATGACACCGGCATTGTAGGTGCCCTGAAACAGTATTTTTTGAGAATGGTTCCCAGAGCGGAAAAATCTCACAATGCCGCCCTCGCATTGCCGTGTGGATAGGCAAAACACCACTTTTTGGAAAAGGAGAAAACCCAAAGGCGTAACATCCAGTAATAACAAAGGATTTTGAAGTTGTTTGTGCTGCAGGTACTACTAAGTTTATTAGCACTACTACAACAAAACCTAGTAATACTGTATCAACTTGACAACCAGTGGAGATGCATAAACAGATACATGTGTCATACTTATAAATCCACCACGGTGTCCTGCTAGAAGGGCGACCCGGACCCTGTATTCTGTGATTTTAGTGTCTGTTTGTGAGCAGTGCCACATATAGGTGTGGCATACCTATTGCACCATTTTAACCCAGTTTTCCCGTTTCCATCTGGACGCTGATAGGTCTTGAATCAATATGCCTTTGGACGCAAAACTTTTAAAATCCGCGAAAGAAAAATACTACCAGCGTTGTGGTCTGGACGTAGCCCCAGGAGCTGGCTGACTCGTCACCTGCTAGTGCATTATTCAAGCCTATCTCTTGACAGTATAATATAAAGTGTTCCTTAATTATTAACTCTACAGCATACAGTTAAGAGGTTCAGGAATTGGATTAAATCTTTAAAGTAGATGACAAATTATAAACATTTGAGACTTATATAATAGATTAGGTATAGAGTATAGCAAGGGGAAATGTCTAGGTAATTAACTTGATACACAACAAAAGAAAAAAAAGGGAAGGAAAAGGGAAAATCATTCATTTTGTGCTGACAACAAAATGACTGCTCCCTTTCCACTGAAACAGTCCAGAAGGTTGTGGTATCACATTACACAAATCATTCACAATAAAAAAACATATAGTCAGACTAAGGTCATAAAGCTTTATTGTTCTATTTTTGCATGTAGCATAAATCAAATTCAGCTACTTTTAAGAGGTTGGAACAGGAGTAAAATGCATGTTATGCCTCTGTTAAAGATCATGCCCAGGAATATCTGGTGGCATTCAACATTTCATAAATAATAGAATTTATTGTGTGCTTTTAGGGATCACTTGCCTCAAAGAAGGGGCGATGATTTGAAGGCTGATGTATTACAGACTACATTTTCCACTGGTAAGTAACTTTTCTCCCACTTCTTACATAATTTTCATCTTCTGAACGCTTTGTTTGTTGTGGCAGTGTCTGTCTGTTCTGTATTTTCCTACAGAAAAATGCCAAACGCTCGCACTAAAAGCATACACAAGTAAACATTTGGTTAAGGTTTGATTGAGTCAAGTTAATATTTAAGTGATTTTAGACCTTACACAGAGAACTGCACCTTTTCTCTGCACATTGTGGAAGTAGGTCATAGATGGAAACATCAATTCTCCACAAAAGCTTGGCCTTGACATTAAAGAAATTTCCTCAGCCCAATAGACTTCCGTGTGTTGTAAGGATCTGAAACATTAAGATAGTACTCAGCAATTTCCTTGATTTATTGTTCCATCACTAGTGTTAAGGTCACAGCCTGGTTGAAGGGATACTGCATGGAAATAAGTCTGCTCTGGTTTCTCACTGACTTGCCTTGACCTTTTTTTCCTGAGTAAAGTTTATGCTGTGCAGCACACGGAGAAATTTACAGGGGCTCAAAGGGAAAAAATCATGACTATCAAGCTGCTTTGTTTCATTAAAGGTTCTGTTAAACCTCTTGAACTTGGTTTGTGTTAGTATTTCTGTCTTTCCTCATATTTTAAATAGAAAGAAAAGGAAGGAAATTGCAAATTGGTGAGAAGAAAAACTCATGAACAGGAATAAACATAGTAAGGAAAAATGGAATTCATTCTAGTTAAAGTCATCAAACTTGAGCTTTTGTAAAGAAAACGAAGGATGAGCCTGTGAAGGCGTTGCAGTAATAGTTATTTTTATCTTCCAGGCGAGATGGAGGGAGATTAGGGTGCATGTATAGCACTGGGGGGTTTACTGCAAGGACCCAGCGTTATCACAGAGGAAAAAAAGGGAAATGCCTTTTAGATTAGCAGATATCTTTAAAAAGGGCTCACTGATTCCCTCAACAGGAACACAGGGTTAATTTTAAACAAAAGGGGGAGATGAGTGAGCTTGTGGGGGCCACCCAGCTGTGCCCAGCCGGGCGGAAAATGCCACGACTGGGCCTGTCAGAAGGTGGTATTCAAATTTGAGGCGAAGAAAATGCCATTCTGTTACAGAAATATTTCAAGGTTCCAAAGAGTTGCACTGTTGGAGAACAAAACAGCAGCCAAACGGTGTCTGTTCTGAGATTTAGCCAGAGGTGAAAATGACTCTTAACATGTATTGTCTAATCCTGGTCTGTTATTGTCATGAACATATAGAGGTGCAGTAATGAAACAAACTCAGTCCAGGAAATATACAGTACCGTGCAAAAGTCTTAGTCTACCTTTAGCTTTGTTGATTTTGCAAGGTTGAAATGAGCAGACATTTATTTTTTCTCATTGTCTTTTCTTCAGATGGAACAAGAAAATACAGGAAACATGCACAGCCTTAAAACACACAGAACAAACTGAACTAAATGAGCTCTAAAGGTTAAAGTCACTGTTAAGTTTGACCCATGACAAGAAGCATCACAAACTGCTAGAAACATCAGACGTGTTGAATCAAACCTGGTATAAAAAGACAGAACATGAACGCCATAAATCTCATTGTATGACCCAAACGATTAAATACATGTAAAGTGCAATGAGAGGCCACACTAAATACTACCACTCTGGTTTTTAGAAACTTTTTTTTTCTGAAACCTTTGTTTTTATTGTTGTAGTGTTACATACTTCACATATATCCAGATTGTATCTTAATACAAAGACTGAGAAATACATAGGTGTTGTCATTAGAACTTCAACAAACCCAATGTTTGCCTAGAGCTTTTGCACAGTACTGTATATTTAAAGTATATATTGTGTGGAAAAACAGCAAAATTCCACTTTTACAAATAAATGCTCTCTTCAAAAATCAAAATCTTACCAAGTGTATTTTTCTCATTTCTAGTCAAAAAATCTCATCACACTTAAAATAAGACATAATCACCTAAAGAGTAACTTTTCAGTGAGATATAAGAACTTATTTTTAGACAATAGATCTTGAAAATCTTATTTCAAGAAATATTACCAAGATAATTTTCACTTGTTCCATTGGCAGTTTTTTGTTTTTTTTTGTTTTTTTTGTTTTTTTGCTTGAATTCAGCAAAAAAAAAAAATCTTGAGTCAAGCAAAAAAAAAAAAATCTGCCAATGAAACAAGTGAAAATTATGTTCTTGAAATAAGATTTTCAAGATCTATTGTCTAAAAATTAAGTTCTTACATCTCACTTACAAGTTACTCTTTAGGTGATCATGTCTAATTTTAAGTGTGATGAGGTATTTTGACTAGAAATGAGAAAAATACACTTGGTAAGATTTGGATTTTTGCAGTGCTCCTAGTAAAGAACATGTTGCCTTTTGTATAGTACTTCTGTTTTACTCTCTGAGGTGGTTTGCCCCCTAGTGCCTTTAAGGAGACATTACCATATCTGCAGATTACATATTTACTTAATTTCCCATTGGTTCTTAAAATCTGGAAAGCCAGTTTGCATTTGAATTGTATCTTAGTCTTCATTTTTAGACTCTGTAATTTGACAAATATGTTGAAACCCAAGCTAAATAATTAGGAAGACTTAAATCCACCTTCTGCTGTCTATTCTTCAGCTGCTGTTTTGAAATAAGAGATATTTACACCCCGCTGTCTACAGATTGTATTGACAAGCTGCAGTAAATGTGTCCAAAGTCAATTTGGCCCGAGTTCAGTGGCGTAGTCTGGCGTGAGCTGCAGATTCCAGCAGTCCATTAAAGTCCAAAATCCTTTCTAGCCCTTTCGACCACAGACCGTTATTTTTAAGTCTTAATCGCTCGTCGCATGAGGGATGGAACCTAAAGTCAAACCGGGGTCCTGTTTAGTTACCTTATTGAAACACCTTGTTCTAGTTGCAAGTAAATCTCGTACACCTCAAATGAAAACGGTTGGGGAGGACCCTGTCTGAAACCGGGAAAGGTCACGGCTGCCAGGAGATGGGTTGGAATTCAAGGCACCACTGTTTGCTTTGTGGTCAATAAATTACCCCGTGCTCAATTTAGCCTGATCCAGACTAAACAGTGTGAAAATTACACTTAAGGCTGCTTTAATATTCCTCATGCCGGCTTGAAATGATCTAGACTAGATAGAGGGTTTGGTGCAGTTAATCCCTTGATTGATTAAATGCATTTTCATCTGTTATGTGTTACTTGCATGTTCTGTAGGGCAGGTCTTTCCATTAGATAACGTGTCCAGATCTGTGATTCTGCTTGGCTCTACCAGTCTGTGGATGCTATTTAACAAGCCAGTGGCTGATGTGATAACTAAGTGTTAATGCCATGGGATGAGTTCATATTTCTGGTGTGGCATTTGGCTAAAGTCCCTCCGCCTGGGCTTCATCAAACGACACATGGGAAAAAGCAGCCCTATTACTAATACACACACTGGCAATGAGGTCTGCAAAACATATTCACCTAGAATAAAACAGTCTAGCCAGTTCAAAATTAAACAAATTTTAGGGAAAATTTAGTGATTGTGCAAGTGGTCTCACTCTCACGGGAATATTATGGCTAGAGTTTTCACTTTTTACTGTGGTACTCCTAGGTAAAAGATTAATATTAGGCCTAGCTAGAGTATCCCATTTCACATGAAGTTTAATTTATTTTCTTAAATGTGGGTCATTTTTCCACATACATGCAAAGATCATTATTTTTAAAAAATAAGTGCATATATGTGGAAAAATAATCTCTGATGAAACTACTGGTCGGATTCATTTCAAATTTTATATGTAGCTTCCTTGGGACAATGTCAATAAAGTCTGGTCGCAGTTTTGAGAAATTTTGATGTTTTTTTTTTTTTTTTTAATGAATTTTTGAAATGTTCAAAATTTGCCTTTACTTATACAGTTGTGGAAAAAAATCTTAGACCACCCTTGTTTTCTTCAGTTTCTTGTTCATTTTAATGCCTGGTACAATTTGTTTGGACAAATATAATGATATCAACAAAAATAGCTCATAAGAGTTTAATTTCAGAGCTCATATCTATCCATTTATTGTGGTTTTCTTGATAATAACCAAAATCACTTCAGTTTTTACATCAATAGCTATGGCATTGTACTGACAAAAACAGTGCTTTTAGGCATTCCATGTTTTCTTTTCTGTCTGTTTTAGTCACATGATACACACAGGAGTTAGTACTTGATTGTATAACCATTGTTTTTGATGACTTTTGATGGTCTAATAATTTTTTCCCTGACTGTAATGGGCCATACTTTAATAGCCTATAACATGGAAATGGTTAGAGATATCAATATAGTTACTGTTGAGCACTGATAGGAAGTCATATATGGATTTTCATTTAATTAGTTGATTTATTTTCTGGTGAAAGTACCACCCACTTCTATTGGGAGATTGATCCTCTGCATCAAGACCACAGGACTCTAACATAGCGGCAGCCTCACAAATTCAACTTGATATTGATTCTTGATAGAACATACCGGTGAGCTACAGGTCCACTGGTCCTATTTTTTTACATTCTGGAAGTACTGTTTGTGCACTATTGTTAAATATATGCTTAAAGAATCAGTGATTCATCCCAGTCCACTTTGCTTTCCCACTTAAGTCAGATCAGCAAATGTGCATGCAAGTCTGGTTGATGTTGAATTTTAAGTACCCCAGACAGTTGCACACAGAGAACTACAAATCTTAACCTGACAGCTTTAGAAGTGAAATGTGTAAGAGTTGTGATTTTTTTTATTTTTTTTTATTTTTTTTTTGCATCAACAAAACTTCAAAGTGTTGTCAGGATATTTTACATGTTCACTTTCTCTCAGCCTAGTTAGTTTGCTTTCATGGTCTGCATTGAAACCCATTTTCTAGCTCCTCTGCGAATTTCACAGTGGGGCAGCTGGCAAATTGGAATGGGGTCAAATCACTTTTCAGTTCCCTTCCTTAAATGTCCTAATTAATATTTTAGTGCATAACAGCATCCTGTAAACAGGTGTTTCTGTTGAACTTTCAGGTAGTCACGCTTTTATCCTGAGATGTGATCAGAGCAGCTCCATCAGTAACTTACACAGGCTTTAGATCTTAACAGTCACCAGTGTTTAAAGGCTGGATATACGAGCAACACACACAACATCCATCTTAATAAATCAACTACTGATCGCTTGCATATCTTAAAGACAGAGGGAAAGAGACCCATGCATATGGGACTAGTTAAAACCCTCTTCACTCAAAGACAAATGTGTTTTCCACGTTAAGTCCCCGTACTGTGATCTTTGAGCGTCTCTGCAGAATTTGGCAATTTGAGGTTTTCTTGCTCATATGCTGAATGTGGAAAGTTTGTCTGTGATTAGCTAAAATGTAGGATTTAGGATTGTCGCAGTATTCTGAAACATAAAGCCTTCACTGCCAATAGACTGGAAACTAGACTTCTGTGTTTATGAAGCCCCTCATAAAAGACTATTTACAGATCGATAAACTGAGGCTTTTCAATAAGAGATCAGCAGATGCTAACAGATCTCCAAAGCTGTCGTTTAAGTTTCTGTAGAAAACTCATATCAGACAGATTATTATTCAAAGCAGAGTGTTTTATTATCATGCCTGGAGGAAATGTTTATGTTTCTGTCACCAGGAATTACGTTTTTTTTTTTTGTTATTTTTTGTGCAGGAAGCACCCATGACCTAACTTTCAGAGTGTTTCTGACAGGCGCTTGTGTTACTATGGTTACAAAGTATCATCACTCTGTTTTTTCAGTATTAGCTGCTGTGTGCTAGAATGATTGGCTCAGAGAAGTTTGTTTTAAGTTTTTTCAGGTGAGAATGTGAGCGTCTAAACTTGGAGCTTAGAACTTACACATACTGTAGGCTATGTTCAGACTGCAGGCAAATGTGGCCCAAATCTGATTTTTTTTTTTTGCCCATATTGTGACCTGTATCCAATCTGATGAAGGTAGTTTGAACAGCACAAATCTGACCCAGGCCATTTTCGTATATGGTCCTGAATTCGATATGTATCTAATATTTTGCACTGCGACTTCAGTCTGAACGACCAGGTCACATTTATCTGACCTTTACGTCATTGAAATGCAACAAACGTCACAATTTTGCGTCCCAGATGGAGGAAGGGCAGGAGAAACATATTTACTTCCATAATCACAGTATGTGCCTGCATGGTCAGGTATTGCATCAGAACCTCTTTTGCATATGGGGGTCGCATTCAGTTCATACTCAAAACTGATAGAAGTGTCATTTAATGTGTAATATGAACGAGCACACAAAAAAATTGGATTTCACCAAATAATCTGAATTGTGCAATAAGACCTGCTGTCTGAACGTAGCCTAAGACAGTCTACTGAAAAATCTGAATGGATGATTTCAGAGATTTGCCGTCAGTCTATCACTTGGCCTCATGAACTATCAACATGAACAGACGGTTAGTGCTCAGACAAAAGTGTGGAAAATGTTTTTTATATGCACTGATAAACCAACAGACTGTTGACAGTACATTGCCATAGCTATTGATGTAAGAACTGAAGTGATTTTGGTTATTATCAAGAAAACTGTGGAAAATGGATCGATATCAGCTCTGAAATTAAACTCTTATGAGCTATTTTTGTTGTTATCATTATATTTGTCCAAACAAATGTACCTTTAGTTGTACCAGGCATTAAAATTAACAAGAAATTGATGAAAACAAAGGTGGTCTAATAATTTCTTCCATCACTGTATGCATTAATCTCCTGTTCGTAAAGGTTCCGAAACAAAATGGATGTTGAGGATGTCAAGTTCTTTCATCAGAACAAGTTAACCCTTCAGTACTCCTTCAGTGAGTTTCTCCTCCCTCTTTGTAGATGGTGTTGATAGTCCTGCCTTTTCTTGATTTTTAGCTCACTGGCCAATAGTTCATGAGCTATTGTGAGGACGTTGTGTCCAGCGTCATCCCTGTTAGCATCTTCTCCGACGAAACTACTGGTTGGATGCATTTCAAATTTTATAGTTAGCTTCCTTTTGACAATATCTACACAGTTTGTTTGCAGTTTTGAGAAATTTAGATTTCAAAAATATAAATTTGCCTTTACTTATAATGGCACTTACTTCGATGGCTTATAACATGGACATGGTTACAGATATCAATATAGTTACTATTGAGCAGTGATAGGAAGTCATATATAGACTTTGATTTACTTTGTTGAGTTCACCTCCAGTGGAAGTACCACCCACTTCTGTTGGGAGATTGATTGCCTGCATCCAACCACAGGACTGTAACATAGCGGCAGAACCTGACAACCTCGCACATTTAAGTTGTTATTGATTCTTCATAGAACATGCCAGTGAGCTACAGGGCCATTGATCCTATTTTTGGTTGGTTGGTGACATAGAAGTGACATTGATGACCACGGTGCTGTTATGAACACCTGTCAGCATAGTGAAAAAAACGAAACAAAACAAAAAAATACACTGCACTGACAGTGTTTTTGCACCGAGGATGCTGAATTCTCTAAACACTGAAAACACATAGGTCCTTAAATCTATAAAAAAAACTTTACTTTATGCTTTCCAGTTAACAGGGGAATCTGGGGAATTTTATTGTACACTTATCCCACTTGCTGCAGTTTAGATAGTACATTGAACACCACTGAACCAGATCCTAATCTGTGCAATCACAGTACATGGATGCTTTCCCAGGCAAGTGCAGTAGGCCATGTAAACAGCAGGACACCTTGAGTACATCTGTTTTGCTGGTGTTCACAGCTACAGCACTGATCCCAAAATTCCACTGTAATGAACGTTAACTGTGTTGACTGGAGAACGGCCAGACCCTGGACATGAGGGACTGAAACGCTGATTCATGTTAAATTTAGATGGAATTACGGTGATGATACGATGATTATATAAAATGAATTTGGGTTCCAGTGTAAGAGCAAGCGTTGCAACCAAATAACAAACTTGCCAGAGGCTTTTTCTTTTTTGTTGTTTCGTTTAAGCTGTCTTTTCGGGAGTGGTAAAAACGAAGAGATTTTCTAAGGAGAATGGTTTACAAACTGCATCTCTTTTTGTTTTTGTTTTTTTTTGCAAATGATATTGTTACGGTCGCTTGCCAACATTGCAGATCAACAGCATCAAATTGTGAATCGCCGTGTGGACTTAGCAGCTTAAAATGCAATAGTGTTGTGGAAGGGGATCTGGATTCTACAGTCTGACCCCAGCGTAATTGCATGCCAGCACAAAGGATTTAGCCACTAATGCTTTGAGAGAGCACAGAAAAAAGAGGGTATGCTGACACATCACAGATGGTCCTTAGCCACTCACTCTCTTCCTTGTTCCGTTAGTCAGCTGTTGTCTGTCTCGGGCCTTGTAAATCACACCCACCCTGCTAACTTAGCTAAGCTTCGCACCGCCCCTCCACACATGGATTTATTTTAAGCATGTTTGTGATGTGATCTAATGGCTGAAATCATGTAACTCACAATTGCTGCAGCATTATTCATAGATATTACATCAGGATCTGAATTGCCTCGATAGACTGCCGCATTGCTTTTAACGCTTTTTTTTAATTATGATTATTATTTGGCGTTATGTTCCAGCCTCTACATCTGCTAGAGTTCACTTAGGGTCCTCATTGTTTCATTACCTCAAAGTTAACAGAGGCTGGATATGAACCCAATTTCCCTTTGTGGGGCCACGTTCTTTGGCTGGATCAGACAGTCAGAGTGGTACACAGGGGGCCCGAGGGCGCTCTGCCAGACTAGCTGCTTTGATACTTCCTCTCTCAGCACCAGGCAAAGGGCCTCACCATGACCCCTGTTAGATAACATGTCTTTGCTGGAGAGACACAGGGAGAAAAAAAAAAAATCTAGCTGTGTTCAATGACAGATGTTACCTACCTCCTATTTGGGACCATCTGCTAATGATGACCACCAGTTTTGCAAATTAGTGTAATTTGTTGCAGAATGCTCATGAGGTTTTTGTTTTTTGTTCAGGTGAAGATGGAAGAAAATCTCCAGATCTGCAGGACACACACTTCCTGTCTGGTCAACACATACAAAGGTAAAGCAGCGATACTCAGTGATATGATCAAAGAAAGGGGCCCCCAGGATTAATGGGTTAGAGAGGTTTAACCCTGGCTTTTCAGTGTTCCAACAGTGCTTCTGCCAACAGGTTATGTTGGAGATAACGCTCTACCACCAGTCATTTTTCTTGGAAAATGGTGTCGCCTTTAGACTCTTCCCATGGACCTCAGAGTGTGGATTAGAAGAAGAAACATACTGCACCGACAGCATCCTTTGGCTTTCCTTAGTATAGTGATATAATCCATGAACACACTAAAGCCTTGAACTTGTTGACATTATAATACTTGACAGTAAGCCTGCTACAGGTTTGACTTATATTTTTATATTTGGTCTTTACTTGCTCTTAGAACGTTAGACAGCGCCAGGATTTACACACAGAACAATGCATTTAACATTTAAGCAACACAATAACTTAATTGTAGTTGTAGTGATGAAGCTGTAGCGTTGATGAGCATATTAATGTAAGCATTCCAGGGTTATTTTGATTCATGTATTTATTTGGCATGAATGTAACAGTAGCATTGGAATTACAATTATACAATATGATTAAACACCAGTTGAATAGTATTAAAAATGAAAAATGAAAATAATACAGGTAACAAAACATTGCAAACTATAGGAAAAACATTACATTTATGTTGGGTTTTCATCTCAGTCGGTAGCAGTTCCACAGTTTTACTCATTTAACAGAAGGCTGACTGCGACCTTATAGATCAGTAGTTACTGTTTACTGAGGCCCATAAAGCGGTTCTGTTCAGCTACTCATTATAGCAAACAAAACTAAGAATAACAGTGAAAAAATAGGAAATGAAAATGAACAGCTTTCAAAAAATAAATGAATAATGCAACATAAGCTAAAATGAAATGGATCTGCAGGTATAGTCGACTTCATTTTTCCTTAGTGTTAATATGAAATAATAAAATGGCTTTACACAGTATTGGAGCTTTTTAATAAATAGTGGTTGTAAATCATGTTGGATTAATTTCTTTTTTATTGATGTTACATTTTCAGCCTCTATAATTGGGGTGTCTGTAGATCCTTAAAAAGTCTGTCCCTAAATTTAGGCCTTAATTATCCTTGAAATTGTTCATTAATCCTTAAATCTGACACTCACAGGCCTTAACAGTTCCACAGAAATCTATGTAAAGAGTGTTTAGCTTAGCTGCAATTTGACCAAAAATGTCTTAAAAATTCATAAATCTGCCTTCATCAAACCTGCACATACAATGGTAAAGCTTAATATTACCATTAAAAAAACTAAAAAAAAAACCCTTAAACTTAACATAGCTCAGAAAACAAAGTGAAAGACTAGATAAAACTAACACAGTGCACAAAAAGTACATCGTTGGTACATTTGCCAGCTCGCTTTTGACCCAGTCTATAGTAGTGGAAAAAACAGTTTGAGGACATCCCATGCATTTGTGATATATTGCATTAAGAATCACTCTGACGTCATTGAACTCTACCAAGTATTGTTCCCTTCTCCAAACCCACATTCTCACTTCTGCACATGCTCTGTTGAGTCAAGGTCAAAACTGGATGTTTCAGCAAGACAATGAATGACATGATGAATTTGTCAAGAATTTTTAAAAAGTTTTTCTCTTGTTAACCATAAACACAAAATCCTTTGTGTCTGTCTGATGAAGCCACACCATTCGAAACACAAAAAAGATTTTTCCGTAAATCTTTCATTGTAATATTTCGAATTGTGTAAGATTTTAGGGCTGTCCAAACACTTCCATGACTCTATACAGGGTTCGTGCAGGGCAAAAAGTCTTTGAAAGGTATTAAATTTGATACGTTAGGTCTTAAGTTATGTTGCCATAAACTCGTTGTGTTTAAATGTGTCTGGAAAATGTCCAAGCTGCAAAGAAAGTAACATTAGTCTACTCAGTTCCACCTGTTCCAAACTGAAAATTTATGTTAAATTTAGGAACAGATTATCGCTAACTTTGTAGCCCCCGGTGAAAAATGACTCGCAATGGTAGGAATCAAGGCGTTGAAGGAAGTAAATAAGTGTTCCTAAATACTAGGACTCACAAAGTTTTGCCAGTATGGCCATGAAATAGGCTATAAAATGGGCATTAAATTCTGTCTTAGTCCTCTAAAGTCTTAAATTTAACTCGTAGAAACCCTGTCTACATTATGTGTGAAATTAGTCATATTAGGATTACATTGTTCATGTGTGGTGTCAGGCCCTTTTACAAGGAAATGAAGGGCTGATAATCGCTGTTGGGACTTCCCTTCCTGTGACTATGGTCAAAGCCAACTCATAAAAACATATCTTTGGGATGCTGAGCTTCCTTCATAATGTAACCCCCCCCCCCCCCCCCCCCAGAGCATGTTAAGTGTTGACGTTTGTGTTTTTGCTTTGTGACAGAAAAAGAGCTTTCCGATACACTCCTGGCATCTTTGAAAAGAACAATGGCCTCGACAGCGAGCGAGAGGATACTGTGGACGGCAGCCCTGTGAGCCCAGTCCCCCCTTACTTAGCCAAGACGAGCAGTTCTGAATGGAACAGCTCCGATGACCTCGTCGGACCCCTCTCGGAACAAGAAGAGTCCGGTTCTGCTGCCCGCTCGGACCCCTTCCTGCACAACTATCCCCCTCCTTTACCCCCGAAGACATTTGGCAGCAGTAACACCGATTTATCTGGCATCCCCACCCAGCTGCCGGAGGTGCCAAGCCACCGCGGCGAACCCAAAAATGGCCTATCTTCCCTGACGCACACCACCCTCCGCAGGTGGATCGAGACCCCCGCCGAGCACAGGCTTTCATCAGACGCCAGCTCGAAGTCGGGGTCGTCGGACCAGGAGAGGAACGATCTTTCTGCCAGCGAGAGCGACGAGCGCTTACCCAGCCCAAGGCCCGGCAACGACGACGGTACACACTCCCCTGCTCTGACGGATAGGGTTCACCCAACTACTTACTTTTCTGTGGATAACTGCATGACAGACACTTATCGGGCCAAATACCACAAGAGGCCGGCCTTATACCTGAAAGCAGACGATCACACTTCATCAGGGGAAAGTGACATCGAAGGACGGGGGCTTCCTGTGCCGGGGGTTCAGCTGCCAGAGCCTCCGAAAACCAGATCAGAATCAGGTAATACTGTAATAACACTCATCATTCAGGCCTTTTTGGTATTTTCCTTATTTGCATTGATTAATACTTGTTTTTTCCAGGAATATATTTATTGTTGTTTTCATTGTTTTATAAGAGCAGGCAAAAAACACAAACACATCAAAACAATCCCTCCCTCCCACCCCCCACCCACACAATAACACCCACTCCCAGTGCAACAAAACATACTTGACAGACACAACTTAATTGTTTATACAGACAAGCCCTTTATAAATTACAAAAAGGTGTCCAGATCTTATAAAAGTATTTGATCTTTCTTTTAGTCAGGTACGTCAGCTTTTCCAGTGCCAAGTTGGAAGACATTTCTTTAATCCATTGGTTCGCTGTGGGTCCTTGAATATCTTTCCATTTCAAAGAAATAACTGGTTTGGCTTGTAATAAGCACAAATTTAGCAGTTTCCTTTCTCTTCCAGTTACTTGAAACTGCTCAGGGAAGATATGCAAAATACACAATTTTGGATCCACAGGGATAATACATTCTGTAAATGTACAAATTAACTTAAGAGTCTCTTTCCAAAAATTCAGAAATTTCTCACAGGCCTACATACAATGAAACAAAGTGCCTATTTCCTTATTATACTTAGTACAAATGTCAGGACTGTTAGGATTAAAACGGTGTAGTTTTACAGGTCATTGATTAATACTTAATCCTTTTTTGCACAGGCTATTCTACTACAACGAAAACTACTGCAAAGTGGAACCCGGTTACTCCAAAGGGACTTGATGAGCATGGTTTCCTATAATTTTCCAAGCATTGTTGGACCCTTTATGACGACTGGATGCCAAATGAAATTGTTATGCACTATGACTGCAACACATTTTCTTTTCTTTTTTTTTTTTTTTTTACACGTCATCATGATAAAGTCGAAGAAGAATCTGGATGCCAAAGAAACTGTTTGTGAAAGATTGTGTAAAAAAAAAAAAAAAAAAAAAAAAAAAAAAAAAAGCGATAGCTTTGAATGGATGACGAGTTTGCACAGTAGAAACAGCACCAGAGAGGTACATAAAGAATCATGCCTAAATCATTATTTTACTGATGTTTGGACTTGAAAGGCTGGGGTTACGTTAGTAAAGAATGTGTCACAGAAGCCACTTTACCACAAGAAGAGATTATGTAACTTTACTCAAGAAAGAACCTTATGATGGAAAGATTTTATTTTCAGCTATACTCATTTTCTTTTCAGTGTTATAATACTTGGACACCAAAATTCGTGCATCATATAAAAGGTTCTTAATAATATGCAGAACATGGTTTTATATGTCACTCTTTCGGCACAACTCAGAGTGGATCCCAGGGATCTGTGTATATATGAAGCTACACAAGAACTATGTAGGATTTTGGAAAATGAGACCTCTACTTAGGACATAGTGGGTGTGGAAAGACCATGTTTGCCTGACCTCTCTGTAACACTCCTACTGGAATCGATGTATTTATGAAAATAAGCTTCTTCTGTTTGACCTTTTGTGAAGTCAGAGGCGGTTTATTATAGCTTAAGGAGATGGGGAAATATCTTAAACAGTTTGATTATTTGTAGAAAATACGTGGCACATTTACTCAAGGCACCTTCCCCTCACCTCGAATGCACATGCCTGTACTCATCCTTTCATCTCTAAATAATTGCTGAGGTTTTTAATGTGTTTGCACTGTATTTTTGGTTGATATTGTCACACTCCTTAAAGTTTAAACCTTAAGTTGTCCATCTCTGACCTTTTTCTTAATAATATCTCTTAGCAGTAAGTCTGCACCAGAAGGAAACGGACATGTGAGGGTGTTATCTAGAGATGGACTGGACCTGCTTTCCCTGAGGATGGGTGTTAATGATGTGTTGTAAATCTCAGTAGCGTTGGAATTTTTTTTTGTTTAAAGTGTTTTATATATGCAGCAGAATTTAATACACGGTGCCTTTTGTATTTTTCTATGTTGAGACCAGTTTAAATTGGAGCCAGGATTTGTACAATTGTTGATTTTTAGAGAATTTTTGTAACATTTAATTTTATTTTTATTAATAATTGTTAAATAAACAATCTTGTTTAACCTTATGAGTGCATCGAGTTATTTTATGGTCATGAATATTCATAGAATTCATAAAGGAGCAACATTTATTCACCAGTAAAACCAGGTAGTTTGACAATATTTTGCTGAAAAAGTCACTTTTTCTTCAGTGTTCTCTGTTAACCTTTGCATTTATGCTGAGCTTTTGTTAACACCAGCATAATCAGTCAATTAAAAGTAGAAAAATACCTGGTTTTCACTGAAAACTGCAAAATTCAGAGGATAATATGCTAATACACGGTGAAAAATCACATCAGAAAGGTTAAATTTGAAGAAAAATGCCATAAAAATAGTCGTAGGTGTTAAAGGGCTCAAATATAGATTTTACACACAAAGATACAAGTGTAGAAATAAAAGTCCACATCATGTAAGGACAGTATTTTGCTGCCACCTGGTGTCAAGAGTGTGTAGTGCATTTAAAATCTTACTCTTGCTTTTGAGGTCCCTCACTATGTTTAAAAAAACAAGCAAGATGTTAATTTCAGTTCAATCTAAAGTTGCTGATTTCTGTATTTTTGTCTATACACTATATGGACAAAACTACTGGGACATGTCACAGTTGTAGCTTGTATAACATCCAATTCCTGCTGACTTGAATTATCATAATGTTATGTCAGTTGTTGTCAATACTTTTCATGATAAATTAAATGTCAAATCAGTATTTCTTTTACGTTTAAAGGCTGTTAAAGTTAAACAAAAAAACAGACACTTGTGTTTTAAAGTTATATGTGGTCAGACTATGACAAATATTAGAATATTTACAATAACGACTCAGTATTTAGTAAAATTAACAACCCTTAGATCACTTTGTAAGCATGGATGACAATATAAATAAAATTAACACTAAAACCACTGACTGCAATGATATTTATTTAAATATAGAACTACATTTTGATATTTATCATTGTTTTTTTGTAGTCCATCCCCCTGTTAGCAGTGAAACACCTGAGTTCAGTTCGTCCTGATACTGTTTAGATTTTTATCCCAGGTATCAAACTTAACTGAGAAACTGAAGTCAATATTTATCGTATGTGAAATTTCCTGTAGTTTGCTTATGAGCAGAGCACAGGAATAGTTTACATTGTTGTGATCATGGGCCAAATGCATTGAATTGTCAAAAATGCCAGATTTTTAGTAGATATTTTCACACTTTATTTACATTTGAGTTCAACATTCATTCCCAAAAATTAATTCTCTGAGCTATGACTATTATTAACACATTATCATGCATATCAAAAAACTAAAAAATGTAATGTTTTTCTGAACTCAAAATGTTTTCATTGTAGTATTTCACTTATTTTATTTATTTATTTATTTTTTTTACTGTATTTTACTTCTGTCTTACTGCTTTTACTACCCATTACTTTATCTGTGCTTCCTCCTGTTATTGTACTTTATTACATATACTACTTTTTTCACTGTAACTGGTTACCACTTTCACTATTTTTATTGTCATTACATAATATCGCTTTCCGATCTGTCTTCTTTTCCTTCCAGTTATTGTCTCATCTAATTTTATCAACTGTAATTCTATATTTGCCTGTATTTTTTTTAAAAAAATCTTTTGGAATGGTTCTTTCCCAAATTTTTCTCAGTTTTATGTAAGATTTGTTCACTATTGTTTGGTTAATTGGTGACACTGTTGCATTTATAGTGCTGTCAAAGTGCTTAAAAGTTCTATGCAAATGAAAATGATTGTTATTAGTACTAGCGGCATTGTACCCGTGGTTCCTTGAACGATAATGCCCTCCCGTGATGCAACAGTGGCATTGCACCCAAACGCCCTCCCGTGTCTGCAACATCGGTCGGACATCGATGGGATGGACACCGGACGCGGGGCCGAAACGTGCATTATATAGTAGGATTCATATTATTATTAGTAGTAGTATATCAAGATACATTGTTGTCACCAGACTGCAACACTATAAACATACAAAGATCGTACAGATTGTGACGCATTACTCTATATTAAACCACCAAAAGTCACTAAAATGTGCATCATATAAGAGCAAAACAACAACAGCGACCATTTCACTTTGCAATTATATCTACTTGTCATAATTTCACGCAGTCTTTTTAGCTAAAAATACTGTCTGAAAGCACTAATTTTACTTGTAGTGTCATATTTTGCTAGTGTTGTATTCCCACTGTTATGATTTTTTTTTAACAACTTTATTAACAACATTTGAGTATACAGTACAAAATTTTCAACAAACATCAAGATGTCAAAAGAGAAAAAGCATTTGAACATATAAGTTTAAGAAAATAATGCATAGATTTAAAAAATACAAAGCATAAAATACAAATTATAATAAAAAGAAAGTAAATATGTAAATTAATAAATCTGGCAAATATAAATAAATAAATAAATGCAACAGAGAGTTCAGTCAGTATTGAAAAATTGTTTATGAATAGCCAATGTGTTCGTGCTTTTTTTTTTTTTTTTATTATATATGAATTCTAAAGATTTAAAATAATTTTCTAATTCTAATAGGAAGATTTTAAAATTTGGGTGTGTTTTAGTATATTTGTTTTTATGTATAGGAAATTTCCAAATAATATGAATAAATTTCCAATAAATTCTAGATTGCTAGTATCACGTTTAAAATAAGTAATTACATTTTGGATGTTATATTTATTTTATTTTTACTTTTAGATATGATATAATTTTCAATTTTAGACCAAAAATTAGAAGAATGTTCACATAAAAATAAGTGTAAAGTAGATTCAGATTCAGATTGACAAAAATTACATATTTTCCCACTGTTATGACGTTGAAGGCTAATTGAACTGTATGACGACTCAGACCATAAAACATGATGAACATGCTTCCTTCACCCTCAAGAGGGAAGTAGAGGACTTTGTGGACGTGGTAAAAATGTGCATCTTGATTCATAGTCGAGACTATACACAGCTTTGGTTCTATTTCTCAAACGCAGAACGTCCGGTCTTTCAGCAGCTTAAATAAAGTCACGCTTCGTTAAATCCTGATCTAATAAAACCGGCAAAACTCGTGTTGACAAAGAGGCTATTAAACATATTTGTCTTTATTTTGCTGCAGTGTTCTCCTCGTGTTCCCTGAAGGAGGAGAGGGTAAAATGCAAACCATGCAATGTATTCTGAAAATCCTGACAGTGTTCTGCCACTGAGTTTTCATTGCACGGCGTGTCTATCACAGTTTTGGTATGCTTAAATCTTGGCTGTCTTGTGGTGTGTGTGAGTGTATGTGTGTCTCCTCCGCCATCCGTCAGCGTGGGACTCGGCCTGTCAGTGTGGGCTCCTCCTCTGCAGCTGCCGCACTTCATTAGGGGCCATCAGCTGAGCTCAGTGCTCCACTGTCAGAATCACACTTCTGTTTTCTCATTTCCCTCTTTGCTCTCACTCTCTGTTTCTGCCTTTCTCTTGCAAACTGTCCCTCAAGCTCACTCATACCCTTCATCCTCATATGATTTCCCACTCTGTCAACTCACCTCAGTCTACGCCGTCTTGCTAAATTTTCCCCTGCTCTCACTCTGCATCATCACTTCTCCCCATTCTCCTTTTTTTTTTTTTAAGCCAACTTCCTCAAATCTATTCAGTTTTTGTAATATCCCCTCCACAGTTCAGCAAACCCTTGTTTTTGAGAATCAGTGAACCTTTGAGTACAAAAAAATATTCATCATGCCATCTACACATAGTGATCTGCAGGAAATAACTATTGTTGGAGTTTTTGGAACTTCATATTGCTTTTTGAGTGTTTTGTTATTATTAACATGATGAAAAGTGACAGTGGAAACTACAGTAGAACTGATACTCTTGATGGGCTTATTTAACCCTTTCATGCATGAATTATGAGAACCTTAATCAAGATTTTTTTCCTGAGTGTTTTTATTCCTATTTAGGCATGAAAAAAACAATGCGATTGAATTTTTTTATGAATCTATTTTTCATGGAGTTACAAAAATGTCCACTCATCTGGACACCACGCATTCAGTTTTTGAAGCAAAGACACATATATTTAAAACCCATCATCATAAAGTGATATACTGTGTGAAAACTATGAAATAAAAACATTTTTAAAGCAGCTAATCTGATGTTTTCTCACATTTTATCATACTCTAATACTAGTTACTCATTTCATGGAGATAATACATTAAAAAAAAACAAAAAACTTTTTGTTTGAGAAAATTAGCTGTTGATTTACACTCAAACATGTCAGTGCAGAACAGGTTTATCAAGAACAGCAAAGTTAAAGTAATGGTCTGGATATCAGTGTAGATGATGCATGAGTGTCCACTGTGTTGGTTGATACCCTCTTGAGATCCAGTAAAGTGAAAATCTTTAGCTTTTTTACATTAAACAGTCATCTTGATTGGAAACTGCATGATGCAAGTTTTTTCAGATACATTTTAAAAATTATTTTCATTTACTTATTTTTGAATGGAATGTCCTTTGCAATGAACAGCCTTTTTTTTTTTTTTTTTTTTTTTTTTTTTTAATTAAAAGTGTCAAACTTCAGTCCCCTACAGAGGACAAAAATGCATTGCTGGGTCTCAGGAGGACATGGAATTAAAACAACTAAACCCATGGATATATAAGAGAACAGCTGGAGAATATCTGTCCACTGTAGCGACCACTATGCATGAAAGGGTTAAGGAGTCTATTATGTTTACATTCAGAGAGAGTAAAAAAAGTACTGGTGCCACAAAATAATCAACACTCATTGCATTTTATCATGAAAGGGCCAATCATTGGATCATTTGGGCATTTAACCATACATTTCTATGACTATATACTTCCTCTTGTGTTAGCTTTCTGTTATCTCTTATGTTAACAGGTTGCTTTGGACCCATGTCTTTAACCCTTTCATGCATAGTGGTCACTATAGTGGACAGTTATTCTACAGCTGTTCTCTTTTATATTCATGGGTTTTGTTGTTTTCGTTCCATATCAGCCAACACAGTGAACGCTCATACATCATTCCATACACTGAAATTTATACCATGCTTGAGTGTAAATCAATTGCTTGTTATTATTAAATTGTAATTAACAGGGTGTTTTGTTTTTTTTTTGTTTTTTTTTTACAAAAAGGTTTTTTTTTTTTTTTTTGGCATATTATCTCCATGAAGTGAGTAATGACTAATATTAGAGTATGTTAAAATGTGAGAGAACATCATATTAGCTGCATTTTAATTTCATAGTTTTCACACTGTGTATCAGTAAATATGTTTCTTTGGTTCTAAAGTTAAACTCATGGTGTCCAGGTGAGTGAACATTTTTGCAACTCCATGAAAAATAGATTCAGAAAAAAATTTCCAATTGCATTGTTTTTTTTTAATGCCAAGAGGAATAGAAACACTCAGGGAAAAAAAAAAATCTTGATTAAGGCTCTCATAATTCATGCATGAAAGGGTTAATGATCTGTAAAATACACTAAAAACAATTATCTGTCATCCAATTTGTTTCTCATCTCTTGGTTACCTTGTTAAGCTTCCTCATCCATGAAAATATTGGTTTTAATATTTTTGGTGTGAGCATCTGGGTCTTTTTTTTTGTCAGTATACCCCTTGATGTGCCCTCTGCATGTCACCAACTCTATACTGAGTTGACCTCACGTGCGCCTGTCTTTGCATGTTTTGTTTTTGTGCAGGTAAACGGGATAGCAAGGTAAAATGAGAATCCCCAAAGCTCACATGACTGGGAGAGGAGCTGGCTGTCAGTGTGTTGGCTGACAGTGCACTTATGAATCAGTTTTGGCTCTAATTATTGCTTTATGATCTTATTTTTTTGGGTGACATGGTGGTGCAGTGGATAGCACTCATGCCTCACAGCAAAAAGGTCCTGGGTTTGATTCCAAAACCAGTCGATAGGGGTGGGACTTTTCTGTGTGGAGTCTGCGTGGGTTCTCTCTGGGTACTCCAGCTTCCTCCTACCATCCAAAGACATGCACTCATAGGTTAATCAATTAATCTAACTTGCCCATAGGTGTGAATGTGACAGTGATTGTTTGTCTCTATATGTCAGCCCTGTGATGAACTGGTGACATGTCCAGGGTGTACCCCGCCTTTGCCCATAAGTAGCTAGGGTAGGCTCCAAGCGACCTAGTGAGGATAAAGCGGGTTCAGAAAATAAATTAATGAATCTTATTTTTATAACTGGGTCAAAACCAACCCTAACGACACAAAGGTCATCATTTCAACCCGAGCCTTTCATAATTTAGTGAAAAAAAAAAGTTTTGTATTATTTCGTTGAAATAGAGGTTCCTGACAAAGTCAAACAACTTTGATGCAACAAACAAATTTTATGTGGTTATTTTTTTATGCATTTAAAACCTAAAATGGGTCGGTGCAGACCCTAACACAAGAGGAAGGACATTGCAATATGCATGTATGAAATAAAACAACTGCCAAACAGAAAGTGATTTAAAAAAAAAAAAGAAAAGTTTTTATAGGGAAGACACTATTTCCAAACCAAAAATCTTATTCACTGTGTAAATATAAATAAATAAATAAATAAATAAATAAAAGGCATTGTCATTCATAGGCTTTCTCAGAAAAAAAAAACAAAGTATGAACAAATACACTACTGAATTTGCTAAACAAGGCATCAGACCCTAATGTAGCATATGATACATATTTTGCTCCATGAACTGTAATGAAAAATGTGTATAGGCGGTACACTTTAACAGATGCATGACTGCGAGAATGGTTTTGGGTCTGCAATGATGTCAGAAAATGTGTATTCAAAAATAATTTCAATTTATTTCCATATGTTGGTTATATATTTTTTGACAGAACCACAGGGAGCCACTGAAGAGAGAAAAAAATAATAAAGAACCTCATCTGGCTCTGGAGCAGCTGCAGCCTCATATTTGATCGACATGTTGCAATACTGCTTCTCTCCAGTAGGGGCAGCACTGATAACTTTGTACCATTGCTAAAAACCCAGCATTTATTTTATTTTATTTTATTTTATTTTATTTTATTTTACAATTGTACACAGTTATATTCAAAACGTGGCTTGTATAAAGGAATGCAATAATTTTTCAACATTATTTTTTTTATTTTTTTTATGTCCGATTTAACAGGCAGAGATCACATTTCCGGCATTTATGTGAGATGTTCCGGTACCTTCGGATTTTGGAAATTCATCTAATTAAAAACGAAGGAATATGAAGCTAGCCACTACTGTTAATTACTCTTTTGTAAGTCATATATATGATAAGAGACTAAATATTCCCTGCTGTCCTGTTACTGAAAAACTTTTTTTTACGTGTTGCGGGTGAGTTGGGATTTCTACTATGATGCGCGTGAGAATGGATTTCTACCATGATACGCGAACGCACCACTTGTTAATTTTAATTATTATCAGGTGTGTGTCTGCCTGAAGGTTAGCCAATATTTAACGTTGAAAAGTGACTTTAACCTTAACCAACAGCTTACATATTAGTTATTTTAGAATTAACATGGATATATTGCAGACTTTTTGAAATGCGAACACATTTGGGACCTATTTATTTATTTATTAATTGGAACCACCTAATTACCGCCTTATTCTCCATTGGTAAGTTAACGAAAAGACTATATACCCCCCCCCCCCCCCCCCTTTTTTTCTGTTTAATTACTATATATATATATATATATATATATATATATATATATATATATATATATGTGTATGTATATGTATGTATATATATATATATATATATATATATATATATATATATATATGTGTATCTATATCTATCTATCTATCTATCTATATCTATATATATATATATATATATATATATTAAACTAAAATGTACATTTGGCACCATTTATTGTAATTGCATTCTACATTCTATTGTAAGTTATAAGCCATATTTTTTTTTGGCAAGTCTTGTACTTGTGTTCGTGTTGTATTTTTCAGGCGTAGTCTGCAGTGAAGCTCCAACAGCCCTGATGGAGATGAGACACACCTGAAAACAAACACCTGGTGAGGGCTGAACGGTCTGTTTCCTAATAATAAATAAACAAGTGTGACCTTACCATAAACTCAAAGCAAAATAGGCTTAACAACCTCTACATCTGCTACTGGAAGAGCAAAATCAGATTTATGTCTACATCAGCCATGTTGATTCCAGATCTGAATTTTCCCCCCATGTCAGGACTTCTGTGAACATGTTGAAAACACTACTTTTCCAGTTTTTCACCAATGTCTTTTATTAGTATTTTACAAGATAATATGTGCTGAAGTGGTTTGCTTATGTGCATATATAGACATGAACCTCACTGAAGGATAAACCTAATTATCAGAGTACATTAGATTGGATCAGAATTGTCCAAAATGCTTCAATTCTTGTTCTTATTGTTAATTTAATGGCATTAATCACCATTACGGTTGGGTTGAAGACCCTTAGCACCTGGTTTGATTTCTAGAAATGTCTGGATGAAATCATTCACCCAAATTGGAGGAAATTAATTTCGCAGCTCATTCATATACCTTTAGAATATCAGATGGAAATGAGCTTTTAGCTAAATTTGGCATATTTGCACATTATACATGTCATATATTTGTACAGAGTGTTCATCAGTAGGCCCATGCACTGTCCTTATCAATATACAAACAAATGAATAAATGTTGTAAAGTAGTTAATTGTAATTTGGGGGCTTTATGGCTGACCAGAAAACTTTGCGCCATTTGCACAAATGAATCCCAAGATGTTAATTAGGAGCTGAGCTTTGATGGGAATGTAGAATCATCAATGAGTTCTCCAATCTCAGCTCCTATGAAAATTCTACCTTTCAGCTTTATATCACTTCAGGCTACAAGAATGTTTTCTTTCATATATTGAAAGTCTCCTTAGAATTGACAGATCCAGAATGCAGGCAGGATGTAATACTAATGGACGTACAGTTGCGGAAAAAATTATTAGACCGACCCTGTTTTCTTCAATTTGTTGTTCATTTTAATGCCTGGTACAACTAAAGGTACATTTGTTTGGACAACTATAATGATAACAACAAAAATAGCTCATAAGAGTTTAATTTCAGAGCTGATATCTATCCATTTTCCATGGTTTTCTTGATAATAACCAAAATCCCTTCAGTTCTTACATCAATATCTATGGCATTGTACTGACAAAAACAGTGCTTTTAGCCATTCCTTGTTTTCTTTTCTGTCTGTTTTAGTCAAATACTACACACAGGAGTTTGTACATGATTGCATAACCATTGATTTTGATGACTTTTGATGGTCTAATGATTTTTTTTTGTGACTATATGTTGACTAGCTTGAAGAACCGATCGGGAATCTGCATACCTGATTTGGGTAAAATAAAATATTTTTCTTACGATATAAAGTTGTGGTTGAGCAGTGTTATTAAAAATTTCCTTGATAATACTTGCACTAAAGTATTTTTTTAAAGACATAACTGTTAATTAGAATGGAATACTTTAAGTGTTGTATTATTACTGAATATGTCTTCTGTATGGTTTTGGTACAAAACATGCCTTCTTAAAGCTCCATTTGGTCAAAGTAGACTTTTTATTACCCCCACTAAGAGCTGTCTTTTACTTTGTGGCAGATGGTCCTCGAAGGTGCCTATTGAAAAGCTTAGGAAAGCAGCTGCACTTTAATGGAGGTGGGTAAATTAAGTAGAGATACACTTACCAAACTAGCCATGGGTACTCATCCTTGAAGTCTTTTCTATGGTAAACGTGAATCATAATGTTGAAAATCAGGCATGTTGAAGACACAAATAGAGACATCATAGAAATTCTGCTTGT
The DNA here is from genome assembly GCF_902148855.1 of Sphaeramia orbicularis. Lineage (NCBI taxonomy): Eukaryota > Metazoa > Chordata > Actinopteri > Kurtiformes > Apogonidae > Sphaeramia > Sphaeramia orbicularis. The sequence goes on from NC_043974.1 coordinate 28,832,899, forward strand.
GGGTGGTAATGGTGGACACAAAGACCTATTTTTCTGCAAAATTCTGCGAACTGATGTTGGCATGAAATGTGTTATTTTTGTTCTGCACTACTTTTTCATGTTGAACACACTTGTTTTCTCTGACTCACTGTGACAGAGGAATGAAGGATGATTGGCGGTGTAGCTAGACTGAGACTGTTTGGTTTCTTTGAAGTATTTTTTGTCAAAAAATTGTTCCTGCAGTTCAGACTTAATGAATGAGGTGAACAGGTCATATTACTAGTTTAAACAGAGACTACTGCTCCTTTCTCCACATGTATTCTGTCAATTTCCATACCTTTTTTTTAAATTTCTGGTTGTTTCTTCTAATATCTGATGGACTTAGCACACCACTCTGCACTTAAACATGTGCATTTGTGTAGGTAATTGCGCACATACAGCCCACGGCCTTCTGTTCTTGTCATCCTGACAAGCAGTAGGAACAGGATTATGGGTAGAGACCGTCTTACTTGGGGCAGGAGAAAGTGTGAAATCTGATTGCTTCGGAAGATTTAAAAAATGGAACCCAGTGAGGTTGGAGGAATCCTAAATATGAGCCCGCTGAAGAGGTACGTCAGTTGGATGTAGTCTGTTCTGTGGATTCGCCAGATTTTCAGAGTTGAGAGGGTGGCTTAATAGTGGATGGTAAGAAGTCACTGTAGGGCGCATGGGTGGCCAAAGCACCTTTTTTTTTTTTCTTGCATCTCTTGAACGAGATGGTTTTTATTGTTCATGCTGTGTTTTTAGATGGTTTGTAAAGAATGGTTTTGGGTTGTTTTTTTGTTTTTTCTTTGTCTTTCCCTTTTTTTCATTTTGTTTTTTCCTTTTTGTAAATGTCGGAAAATATGATAAAATCAATAAAAACTTAAATGACAAAGGATGCTTTCGTAATACAAAATATGATGTATATTGTTTCAGATATTTTGTATTGCAAAGCCTTATCATAGTACAGACTTGAGATCCCCTAATTGGTACATTATGTTTCATTTTTGGTATCAACATAACAAACGCACAATCAGAAATAAAAAGAAAACAATGATAAAGTGAGGGGGGAAAAAAAGGGGGGGGGGGCTGAAAAACAAAAACACTTTGACGTCTGACCTACCCCCCAACCCCACCCCACCCCAATCCCCAGAGCCACTCAAATCGGTGTGGACTACTGTACTGACTGATGTAGTGGATCTTAACTGTCCATATATGACATCACTGGTTTCCAAATTTTTGCAAATTCTCCCACTTTGTCGTTAAGTGTGTATCTTTATCTAATCCTCTCTAAGTGAAGGGTATCCAACATTGTTGTGATCCAGGCTTTAAAAGTTGGTGTCTCTTTTGACTTCCAAAATAGAATGTATATTAGCTTAGTCTGATGATCCCTAGTGGAGTCTTAAATAAAAAGTCCAGGTATTTTATTTTTTTTACAGTTATTTTTAATGCAGAAAAACAGAACACTTCCAATCACAGAATTACAATTTACCATCCCTTTTTTTTGGTATATGTACATATATGCAAAAAGAGACACATTTACATTTAAGTAAGTAAGTAAGTAAATTTTATTTATAGAGCACTTTTCACAGACAGTCACAAAGTGCTTTATCAATTCAAATCAGAATCAAATTAAGTTTACAGAGACCCAACAGAATCCTTCAGGAGCAAACACTTGTGATTGGTGACAGTGGCGAGGAAAAACTTCCCTTTAACGGGCAGAAACCTCGAGCCTGACCTCGATTTACAGAATAGAATAGAGTGCCTTTGTCATTATACGTATGTACAACGAAATTAAAGGAGACAGCTCTCTTTTGGTGTGTAGTGCAAAATGGTTAAAAAAAAAAAAGTGTGTGTGTGTGTGTATATATATATATATATATATATATATATACAGGGTGGGGAAGCAAAATTTACAATGAACATTTAGTTGTTTTTTCTCAGCAGGCACTACGTCAGTTGTTTTGAAACCAAACATATATTGATGTCATAATCATACCTAACACTATTATCCATACCTTTTCAGAAACTTTTGCCCATATGAGTAATCAGGAAAGCAAACGTCAAAGAGTGTGTGATTTGCTGAATGCGCTCGTCACACCAAAGGAGATTTCAAAAATAGTTGGAGTGTCCATAAAGACTGTTTATAATGTAAAGAAGAGAATGACTATGAGCAAAACTATTACGAGAAAGTCTGGAAGATACTATTAAAGAAGAATGGGAGAAGTT